>NC_138558.1:72124806-72361787 GCF_964273705.1 Natrix helvetica | reverse complement strand
CTGCCCTAATAGTTTCCTACCAGGTATTAATCTGGGGCAGCTACTCCATAACTTCTCCAGTTTTGCTTCCCTTGTAGGGGTAATATCAGTAACCCAGTTAAAAATACTTCATTACAGATTACAGATTAGCAGAGTTGGAAGGGACCTTGTAGGTCATCTAGTCCAACCTCACACTCAAGCAGGAGACCCTGCATAATTTCTGACAAATGGCAGTCCAATCTCTTCTTGAAAGCCTCCAATGATGAAGCTCCCAAAACTTCTGATGGCAACTTCTCTTCCATGGGTTGATTGTTTTCACTGTCAGAAAATTCCTCCTTATTTCCAGGATGAATCTCTCCTTGTTCAGTTTCCATCCATTATTCCTTGTCTGGCCTTCAGGGGCTTTGGAAAATAGCTTGACCCCCTCCTCTTTGTGGAAGCCCCTCAAATATTGGAAGATTTCTATCCTGTCTCCCCTGGTCCTTCTCTTCCCTAGATTAGCCACGCCCAGTTCCTGCACCTGTAATAATAATTGTGTATTCATAATAATTGCAAATCCAGATTTGGAATACCATGTACAATAGTACATGATAAACTAGATTATCATATGTAAGGAACGGAAGGAGCTATTTCCAAACTTGTAAGCTATTTTGAACTATTGTGCTGGTTCAGCTGGAGTTCCACATCAGCGCTAGGATCTTAAGTATGAATCTACAGGTTGTCCTTGACTTACAACCAATTTGTTTAGGGACTGTTCAAAGTTACAAAAGGGACGCGGTGGCTCAGCGGCTGACACGCTGAGTTTGTCGATCAGTGGTTCGAATGCCTAGTGCTGCGTAACGGAGTGAGCTCCCGCTACTTGTCCCAACTTCTACCAACCTGGCAATTTGAAATCATGTAAAAATGCAAGTAGTAATATAGGAACCACCTTTGGTGGGAAGGTAACAGTGCTCCATGCACCTTCGGCATTTAGTTATGCAGGCCACATGGCCATGGAGATGTCTTCGGACAGCGCTGGCTCTTCAGCTTTGAAACGGAGATGAGCACCGCCCCCTAGAGTCAGGAACGACTAGCCCATACGTGTGAGGGGAACCTTTATCTTTACCTTAGATCAGTCTTACTCAATGACGATGCCTACCAAAGATGTGGTTTCAACCATGCAGGATTCTGCAAGCCAGGTTGTCATTGTTGGAAATTCTGGAATGCAAGAGGAAAAAGTGACTCACACATTCTAGGAAATGTGATCAAGTTTGTCAATTTGTAGAATGCCTTCACCGTGACGTGCGTTACGGTCAGCGAGATGAAGTTGAAATGCACAGTGTTGGTCAAAACCGTAGCTGTGAAGACAATGGAAAAGTGGGGGAAGAATCAGGGTGTTGGGGGAAGTTAGGGAAATGACTGAAGCCTGGAAAATGGGCCCCTTGTCAGGCAACAGGAGTGCTGGTTTACCAGTAGCTTATCAAGTACTTAGGAGGCAAGAGTTTGATGGCACAAGGAAACAAGAGCCAATTGCCGACCATCCGTACACCAATCAATCAATAGAACATGGAATGGAATGGAATAACAGAATAAAGAAGAGAATAGAAATGAGTAGAAACGAATAGAATAGAATAAAATGAAGAATGAAAAGAATAGGAATAGAATAGAATAGAATAAGAGAGCTGGAAAGATCCTTGGATGTCTTCTAGTCCAATCCCTAAGATCCAGCAGGGGAGCCTATATCAGTTCAGACAAATGGCTGTCTTGTCTCTTCTTAATAGCTTCAGTGATGGAGCACCCACAACTTCTGAAGGCAAGCTATTCCATTGGTTGATTGCTCTTGCCACTAGGACGTTTCTCCTTCGTTCCAGGTTGCTTCTCCCCTTAGTTCCCAACCATGGTTTCTTAAGAAAAACCATGGTTTCAATAGGGAAGTAAAGGTATATGTAAGGGATCCCCTTGCACACAGGTGCTAGTTGTTCCTGATTCTAGGGTGCAGTGCTCATCTCCGTTTCAAAGCTGAAATCCTTGTAAATCCTCACAAGAATCTCCACTCACGCCTATTTCTTCCAACTTTAGGCAAGATCATCCAGTAGTTAAAGCTTGATTTATGCCTCTCTAAATGTCAAGCGTTGCATTCATATGTTATGTGCGCATTCATGTGTTGAAGGCCCTTGTTGAGGCAGGAGTTTGCAATTAGTGGTCAAGCTTGTCTCCCGACTTGGAAGACTAAACCTCTGGTCCCAATAAGCAACCCAGATTGCATCTTACACACACGGTTTTCTTTACATTGTCCTGCTCTTGGTGCCCTCCAGTAGTGGTATTCAGCTGGTTCAGGCTGGTTCGGACAAACTGGTACTGGCAACCTGAGGGTGGGCCCACCTCCGCCGACCTCCCCTGGATCTCTGTCATCCTATTTAGCCACATTTTCTAAGCCATGCACATGCACGCAAGCCACACGCACGAGCGAAGTGCATGCGCAGAATGTGTGCACACTCACAAAGCACCCATGCATGGGTACTCACAGTTTCGGTGCATGTTGAACCGGAGGTAGAATTATGTGAGACCCACCTGCGGTGCACTCATGAGCTGATAAGTAAGTCACTCCAACTCAATGAAACAAAGCAATTGCGTAATAACTCTTGAGTGTAGTGGGTGTTTGTGATTACACAGATTGCAAAATGTGGGCTGAGGAAGCTGAGCTAGTCAATCATCCCCACCTCCTTCTCCGTCTCTTCTTCTTCTTCCTCCTCCTCCTCCCATCATCCTATTTCCTATTTTAAAATAGAAATTTATTTAAGAGGAAGTTTTGAAAAAAAAAAGGGAAAGAAAGTCAGATTTCCCAATGTTTTGATCTTGTCTCAGGGAAGATGACGAGTTTGACGTGATTACACTGGGTGGTTTTTTTTTCTGACGAGCTGGACGGCATGTAATCTGTTTGGAAATTGTCATAAAGGGAACGGACCTTCCTTTTCAAATGATAAGAAGTCTGATTGACATAATGCTATGACATTTTGCCTGAGTGAAGAATTGCATTGATTTTTAATTCTGGGAGCAGTGGCATGGGTTTTGCAAAATCTATTCTATTCTAGACTAGACTAGACTAGACTACACTAGACTAGACTAGAAGAGAACAGAACAGAACAGAATAGAATAGAATAGAATAGAATAGAATTCTTTATTGGCCAAGTGTGATTGGACACACAAGGAATTTGTCTTTGGTGCTTAGGCTCCCAGTGTACATAAAAAGACAGGATACATTCATCAAGAATAATAAGGTACAACCCTTAATGATAGTCATACGGTACAAATAAGGAATCAGGAAACAATTAATATCAGTATAAATCCTAAGGATACAAGCAACAAAGTTACAGTCCTGCAGTCATAAGTGGGAGGAGATGGGTGATAGGAATGATGCAAAGACTAATAGTAATAGTAATGCATCCTTAGTAAATTATTTGACAGTGTTGTGGAGATTAGTTGTTAAGCAAAGTAATGGCATTTGGGGAAAAACTGTCCTTGTGTCTCGTTGTTCTGGTGTGAAGTGTCCTATAGCGTCGTTTTGAGGGTAGGAGTTGAAACAATTTATGTCCAGGGTGCAAGGGGTCTGTAGATATTTTCACGACCCTCTTTTTGACCCATGCAGTGTCCAGGTCCTCAATGGTAGCCATTGTTTTTTTGTAGTTCTATATATCCTCCAAAGTCTGTGTCTGTCTTGTTGGGTTGCAGAATCAAACTAAACCCTGGGGGAACATGACAGCAGAATTACAATATCTGAGGGGCTGCCACAAGGAAGAAGGGGCCAATCTGTTATCCAAAGCATCTGAAGATAGGATAAGAAGCAATGGATAGAAATTAATCAAGGAGAGAATCAACATAGAAGTCCCAAAGGTGCTTTTTAAAGAGGCAACTGGACTCTCTGATTTGTCTTCAGAGATGTTAGCTTCTCATCCAAGAAGCTTCTTCAGCTTTGACTGGGTGGTAGGGAATGGAAGGATTATATTCCTTGCAGACTGTTGGTCATTTGCATCCTTTTGCAGAGTTGTTGAGGCCACTTGGAGGTCCTCAGGGCCACCTGAGAAGTGCAAAGCAGTGTGGAGTCTTCTGGGAACTGTTGAAAGGACTGTGTTGTAGAGTGGAGATAGATGATGTCATACCTCTTCCCCTCTGTTGAGGGAGGGCTGTTCAATTCTGATGGCCTCTGTGACCCTTCTTTCAAACCAGTGGTCCTCTGTGCCCAAAATGTAGACTTTGCTGTCTTCAAAAGAGTGCCCTTTCTCTTTTAAATGCAGATGGACTGCTGAATCTAGTCTTGATGTGTTTGTTCTCCTTTGTTGTGTCATGTATTTATGAAGTCGTTGTTTTGTTTCCCCAATGTACTGAACTGCACATGGCTCACAGCATTGTACTGCATATACCACATTGCTCCGTTTGTGTCTGGGTGTTTCATCCTTGGGGTGGACAAGCTTCTGCCTTAATGTATTCTTGGGTTTGAAGTGGGCATGTATGTTGTGTTGACTGAAGATCTTCCTGAGCATTTCTGATATTCCTGCAATGATGACATCGTTTCTGTTATTGTTCTCTTTGTTGTCTCTTATGGAGGGGTTCCTGTCGGGGCTTTTTTGAGATGTTTCCAGGGCAGCCCCATGGGCCATATTTAAGCACCCCGTGGGCCACATCTGGCCCCCAGGCCTTGAGTTTGACCCTCTGTTCTAGGATGTCTTTTCTAAACAATGAATATGGGTTCAAACCTCCAATATTCAATTTGTTGTTGTTTTTTAATCTCAGGAGGTAGAGAGGCCCCTGATTCAAGCTTGATTCCTAGTTACTACATACCATATTTTTTGGACTGTAAGACACATTTTTTATCTCCCAAAAGGGCCGAAAATGTCTCTGTGTTGTATTGACCAAATATTGTGAAACCCTGCCCACCCACTGGCCATTTTTTGGCCTCTGCATGCCCCTTTTCCAGGCCTTTTTGGCCCATTTTGGTGCCTTTTTTTCACCTTTTTAGAGGCTTTTTTTGGCCCATTTTTCAAAAAAAGGGGGGCTGAAAAAACTCTCAAAAACAGGCCAAAAAATTCTCAAAAACAGGCCAAAAAAGCCTTAAAAATAGGCCAAGAAAAGCCTCAAAAAGGGCCAAAAAAGCCTCTAAACTTGCCAAAATAGTCCCTAAAATATAGCAAAAAGCTTCAAAAATGGGCCAAGAAAAGCCTTGAAAATGGGCCGAAAAAAGCTTCAAAAACAGGCCAAAAAAGCCCCCCAAATGGGCCAAAAGAGCCCCCCAAATGGGTCAAAAAAGCCTTGAAAGTGGGTAGAAAAAAGGCTGGAAAAGGCCCCCCAAAATGACCAAAAATGAGGCGCGCAGAGGCCAAAAACCTTTCTGGCAATTGTTTCAGAAGTAGTTTGCTCTTATCTTCTGGATAGGATGATGCTTTGACCTTCCAGTCTAGCCTACAACCTTGTAAATCCTCACAAGAATCTCCACTCACGCCTATTTCTTCCAACTTTAGACAAGATCATCCAGTAGTTAAAGCTTAATTTATGCCTCTCTAAATGTCAAGCGTTGCATTCATATGTCGGTGTTATGTGCGTATTAATGTGTTGAAGGTCCTTGTTAAGGCAGGAGTTTGCAATTAGTGGTCTAGCTTATCTCCCGACTCTCTCAATTATGCATAAATCCACAAACATTGGACTCAGGTTAGGAGGGAGGGAAAGGTTCAAATCTCTGCTGATTTCTGCAGCCTAGCTTGGTGATGATCAGCAATTTCCATTTGGGACATCCCTATGTATATCAGCACGAGACAAGGCCAATGGTTCCTTGGCCCCTCCAGAATGATGGTGCCCTAAAATCAGAGACCAGAAATGTTGAAATTCAAGTTGTACATGAGTTCAACCAAAAATAATAATAATAAATTTGGCTGACTAGAATGACCTCGGAGGTCTTGTCTGCCCGAGAGAGGAGACGTTATACCAGGGGTGTCAAAACTCGATTTCATGGAGGGCCGCATCAGTTGTGTTTGACCTTCGAGGGCCAAAAGGGAGGCATGGGGCATGGCTGGAGTGTGTAGCCATGGGGGCGTGACATAGGACTCATGTCAGGGGCCAAGTGCTAAGGCAGAATTTCCTTCAGACCCTCCCTCACTCTCATTATAATCTCCTTCCTTCCCTCCCTCCCTTCCTTTTCCTTCCCTCTTCATTCTCCTTTCTTCTTCCTGCCCCTCTCTCCTTAATTTTCCTTCCTTGCTCTCTTCCCATCTTCCCTTCTTTTTTCTTTGTCTTCCCTCTTTCCCTTTCTCCTTTCCCTTCCTTTCTTATGTGCTCAAATGCAAAAGGGGAAACATTAAAAATGTCAAAAATACATTCCATGACGACCGGGGAACCGGTTCGGGGGCGTGGCCAGCCTCCGTCCTTACTAGTTTGGAGACCCAGTCGCAATTTCCACTACCAGTTCACCCAAACCGGCGTGAACCGGTAGCAACCCATCTCTGGCAGGTGGCCCACATGCGCCCCCCTCCCCAAGCTCCATTTTTGCTAGCAGAGGTACCACGAGCAGGTCCTTTGCTGTTTTCAGGCCTGCCCCGCAGGACAGGTCTAAGCACCCCGTGGACAGGATCCGGCCCACGGCCTGAGTTTGTTTGACACCCCTCCCAGACAAATGGATGCCCAACTTTTCTTCAAGACCTTCAGGGATGGAGAACCCACATGTCTGGGACACAAGCTGTTCCATTGATTAATTCTTATTCCTCCTTATTTCCAGACTGGGTTTCCCTGGGATGAGCTTCCACCCAATGCTTCTCGCCCTGCCTTCAGGTGCTTTGGAGAATAAGTCAATGCCGCCTCCTCTGTTCTAGAGACACAGGACGGTGCCTACGCCACAATTGTCCAACAGTGGCCATAATTTCACAAAGGGATAAAAGAGCATCTTTGTTAAAGATGCTTGAGCCTGGAGCTGTAACTCTGCAAACTGTAGATAACAGATACCTTATGAATATAAATTTGTCCTAATATGTAATCTCTTCCCTTTGATATTGTTCCAGCTCTTTACACGAACGAAGAAGTGCCAATGGTTTAAGTATCCATTGTTCTGAGGATTGTGTTTCGGACAACCGTGAGTAAAATGTTGTGACTAATTGTAATTCATACTTCAAAGGTGATCTCAAGTGTCTTATTTGGGGAATTTAGAATGTCAGAGGCTGTAATGATAAAATAAGACTTTACAATTTATAGATGCAAAAGTGGAACATCTTATAATGTTGTTGGTTTTTTTTAAAAAAAGAAGGAAGTAATGTTTCCAACTGGTAGCACAGATCTGGCCCAGTTATGAAACCATGAGGAGGACCATTTTCCATTTCAGAATGGATAGATTGTGATGGCGGATTTATTCCTGGTAGAAAACACCAATCCTTCCAACATTGGAAGACTAATGCATTTTCTTGCAAAGGAAATGTGTAATTTTTGCTTTACCGTGATAGAAAAGAATATATTTAGCTCAGTGTTGAACTGTGGGGTCCTTGGTGCTCTCTGAGCTTGGTGGTTTTCTTGCAGATGTTTCATGACACAACTAAGCAATATCATCAGTGCTAGAACTTCTATTATATGCTAGTCTAGTAATGAAACATCTGCAACAGAACAGCCAACGTCAGAGAGTGGCAAGGACTCCAAAGTTCCTCCTCCTCCTCCTCCTCCTGATAGCAGTGTTCCAATATCTCAGGGGATGCCACAAAGAAGAAGGAGTCAAACTATTCTCCAAAGCACCAGAGGGCAGAATAAGAAGCAATGGATGGAAATAAATCAAGGAGAGAAGCAACCTGGAACTAAGGAGAGATTTCCTGACAGTTAGAACAATTAATCCGAAGTTCTCCAGAAGTACTTCTTCCCTGGCGATACCCCCCATCGCGAGGAGGCGGGAACCAGACGGTCCAAGCTGGTACCGCCCCAAGCACCTGATGGAGCCGGATAGGTTCCAGACGGAGCTTGGGCCATTACCTGTAGCCCTGACCCGCGCTCGGTCGGAGGACCTAGCGGCCGCCTGGAATAGGGCGGCGGCTGGGGCCTTAGACCGGGTTGCGCCTTTGCGACCTCTCCTGCGGCTGCGACCCACCCGAGCTCCTTGGTATACCGAGGGGCTGAGGGTGATGAAGCGCCATAGGAGACGTCTAGAGAGCAGGTGGAGGTCCTCACGCTCCGAATCTGATCGAACACAGGTAAGAGCCTATTTACGGACCTACCTTGTGGCATTAAGGGCGGCCAAACGTAGATATTGCGCCGCTCTTATTGCGTCCGCGGATAACCGCCCTGCCGCCCTGATTAGGGTGACCCGCTCCCTCTTATCACAGAGGATGCAGGGGGCGCCCTTGCAGGGCAGAGCAGAGGAGTTTGGGGAATATCTGCAGGACAATGTCGCTCAGATCCGGAGCGGATGGGCCCCCCTCAGTGGACCGGACGGGCCGCCAACAGCGAGTCTTGTGAGACCATCCTGGGAGGAGTTTGATTCTGTTGCCCCCGAGGATTTGGACAGGTTGCGTGGACGGCTGCGACCCACCACATGTTTAATGGACCCGTGTCCCTCCTGGTTGGTACTGGCATCTTGGGAGGTGACTCGAGGCTGGCTTCTGGGCCTGGTGAATGCCTCATTGGGTGAGGGATCCTTACCAGCCGCCTTGAAAGAGGCGGTGGTGAGGCCCTTACTTAAGAGGCCTTCACTCAACCCAACGGAGCTAGCTAATTATCGTCCAGTCTCCAATCTTCCCTTTCTAGCGAAGGCTGTTGAGAATGTGGTGGCGCAGCAGTTTCCACGACACCTTGAAGAATCCGATTATCTAGACTCACGCCAGTCTGGCTTCCGACCCGGGCACAGCACGGAGACAGCCTTGGTCGCGTTGGTCGATGATCTCTGGAGGGCCAGAGATAGAGGTTGTTCCTCTATCCTGGTCCTATTAGACCTCTCGGCAGCTTTTGATACCATCGACCATGGTATCCTATTGCGCCGGTTGGAGGGGATAGGAGTCGGAGGTACCGTTCTGCGGTGGTTCGGCTCCTACCTCTCCGACCGGAAGCAATGTGTGTTGACAGGGGGGCAGAGGTCGACCCCGAGGCCACTCACTTGTGGGGCGCCACAGGGGTCGGTCCTCTCGCCTCTCCTGTTCAACACATATGTGAAGCTGCTGGGTGAGATCATCCGTGGTTTTGGGGTTGAGTACCACCTCTACCCTGATGATACTCAGCTGTATATTTCAACCCCAAACCACCCCAACGAGGCTGTCAAAGTGATGTCCCGGTGTTTGGAAGCCGTCGGGGTCTGGATGGGGGACAACAGACTCAGACTCAACCCCTCCAAGACTGAGTGGCTGTGGCTGCCGGCACCTCGGTTCAGCCAGCTGATTCCATCGCTGGCCATAGGGGGCGAACAGTTGCCGCCTGTGGAACAGGCGCGCAATTTGGGCGTCCTCCTTGATGCCCGGCTGTCAATGGATGACCATGTGGCAGCTGTGGCAAGGGGAGGCGTTCCACCAGGTTCGCCTGGTGTGCCAATTGCGCCCCCTACTGGACCGGGATGCCCTACGCACGGTCACTCATGCGCTGGTGACGTCCCGCCTGGATTACTGCAACGCTCTCTACATGGGGCTGCCCTTGGGACGCGCCCGGAGACTGCAGTTAGTTCAGAACGCAGCCGCGCGGGCTGTGATGGGGAATACGAGGTACTCCCACGTAACACCTCTCCTGCACGAGCTGCACTGGCTACCTGTGGTTTTTCGGGTGCGTTTCAAGGTGCTGATTATCATCTTTAAAGCGCTCCATGGCACGGGACCTAGTTACTTGCGGGATCGCATCCTCCCACATACATCCCTGCGGCCAATTCGCTCACACAGGGAGGGGCTTCTCCTGGTGCCGTCCACTAGGCAATGCCAACGGGCGACACCAAGGAGTAGGGCCTTCTCTGTGATGGGCCCAACCCTCTGGAATGACCTCCCCCCCGACATCAGAACCACTACTGACCTCCGCTCCTTCCGGCAAAAATTGAAGACTCACCTGTTCCGATTAGCGGGCCTGGCATAATTACAACTGTTCCTCCTGGTAAATGTACTATTAACTGGTTATTTTAGGGGTACTGTTTTTAATTTAATTTGTGTGTGTTTTAGGGTTTAAAATTATATTTATATATACTGGCTCTGTACAGTTCTTTTAATTCTATTTTTAACCTCCTCCATTCTAACTGTACATATTCAATTCTATTTATTGTATTTTGATATATTTTTACATGGACTGTACACCGCCCCGAGTCCCTTTTGGGAGAGGGGGCGGTCTAGAAGCACGGTAAAATAAAATAAATAAATAAATAAATAAATTGTGAATGCTCCAACACTGGACATTTCAAAGAAGTCATTGGACAACCATTTGTTTGAAATGGTATTGGGTTTCCTGCCTGAGCAGGGGGTTGGATAAGAAGACCTCCAAGGTATATTCTCTTCTCTTCTCTTCTCTTCTCTTCTCTTCTCTTCTCTTCTCTTCCCTTCCCTTATCTTATCTTATCTTATCTTATCTTATCTTATCTTATCTTATCTCTCCTCCCCTCTTCCATCCCTAGAACACAACAGAATAGAATAACAGAGTTGGAAGGGAACTTCCAAGCCCTTCACCACTTCAGACAAATGGCTATCCAACATCTTCTTAAAAACTTCCAGCGTTGAAGCATTCACAACTTTTTTTAAAAAATGTTACTAAGGTTGAGAGACGCGAACTTTCACGAAGGCAGTTCCTGAATTCAAATTGAGTCGAATGCAAAGTTTTCAAGTAGGCTGTTGCTTGAATTTTGCTAGCGTCACGATTATAGAGTATCTGTGTGTGTGTTCAGCAATTGGCCCTGGCTGATTTCAAAGAAAGCTTAAGCAGGTTCAGACTTGGTTAGCGCATGGAATGAGGCTCAGCAGGAAATTATACTAGCTAGTCTAGCTTGGCGGAATAAAATGCATCTTCTCAGCAGCTTCTGTCTTGTCGCTAAGAAATGTCAGGCAGAATTGACTTTAATGTGCAGGGGATTCTATCAATCCATCAGAATAGAGCTGGAAGGGACCTTGGAGGTCTTCTAGTCCAACCCCCTGCTCAAGCAGGAGAATCTACAGCATTTCAAACAAGGGACTGTCCAGTCTCTTCTTAAAAACCTCCAGTGATGAAGCACCTACAACTTCTGAAGGCCAGCTGTTCCACTGGTTGATCATTCTCACTGTCAGGAAGTTTCTCCTTAATTCCAAGTTGCGTCTCTCCTTGATTAGTTTCCATCCATTATTTCTTGTCCTGCCCTCTGGTGGTTTGGAAAATAAGTTGAGGCAGCTCAACTTATTTTGGGGCAGCTCCTCAAATATTGGAATATTGCTGTCATGTCCCCTCTCATCCTTCTTTTCTCTACATTGGCCATACCCCATTCTTGCAACGGTCCTTCATATGTTTTAGTCTCTGGGCATTTTATTATCTTAGTTTTCTTTCTCCGCACTTTTTCCAAAGACTCAACTTTTTTTTTTATAACGTGGTGATCAAAAGTCGATGCAGTATTCCAGGTGTGGCCTTACTAAGGTTTTATAAAGTGGTACTAATACTTTATGTGATTTTGATTCTATGCCTCTGTTTATACAACCGAGGATTGTATTAGCTTTTTGGGCAGCTGCTGCACATTACTGGCTCCTGTTTAAGTGATTGTCCATTAGGACTCCAAGATCCCTCTCACAGTTACTGTTTTTGAGCCAGGTTTCACCTCATCTGCACTTGTATCTTTGGTTTTTCCTGCCTAAGTGCAACACCCTGGTTATCTCCAAATTACATTTCATTTTGTTGGATTGAACCCATTGTCCCAAAGGTGCTTTTTCAAGAGGCAACTGGATTTTCTTGGTTTTTCTTTTGAAGATGTTTCACTTCTCATCCAAGAAGCTTCTTCAGCTCTGACAGGACAATGAGGAATGGAAGGATTTAGACTCCTTGCAGACAGCTGGTCATTTGCTTTTAGCAAATTTAGATCCTTTTAGAGCAGTGTTTCTCAAACTTGGCGACTTTAAGTCCTGTGGACTTCAACTCCCAGAATCCCCCAGCCAGCATAGCTGGCTAGGGAATTCTGGGAGTTGAAGTCCACAGGACTTAAAGTCGCCAAGTTTGAGAAACACTGTTTTAGAGGGTCGTTGAGGCCACTTGGACGTTTATCTGTGTCCTCAGGGTCACCTGAGTGATGCTAATGGTTCCTGCAGTCTGCAATTTTTCTGGAAATCCATTCCTACTCCCACTCCATTCGAAGGGTCTTCATCCCAAATTGCATAGCTAACAACATACAGATTTTCAGTCGTTCAGGTCATCGTCCCCAAGATTGGGCCCATTGTTCTCATTTAGCATTGTGGTTTGTAGGAATAGATGACTGTGGGCAAAATCTCACCCGTCTTTTTGAGGGCATCTTTGCCTCTGGGATTAGTTATAAGAGTCATGTTTTCTGCCTTGCAAACATGGACACACTCAGCAGGCATGTAAAGTCAATACAGCCCTTGGTGTGGGCAGACAGATCTGATTAAAAATATACACAGTAACAGCCTGCTGGGTTTTTAGTTAGTTTAATTTAGTTTAATTAAGAGTTAAGGGCAAGTTTCAACAGCTTTGCCCGCCGATCTTGAAATCTGACACGTTGCTTGTCTGCAATTCAAGGAGATCACTTGATTTCGCTTGCAACTTCAAGCACGGAGGTATGGATTTAATTCTTTCGTTCTTCAACAGGGGGGGAAAGAAAAGATTTAAAAGGGCAAAAAAAGGGAGGAAAGAATAAAACGATAGAATGCATAATATGTGTTTTAGGTCTTCCCCGTGTGACTATAAGGGGAAAAAATCCACATGGCAGTTTCCCATAAAGTCTTAGCATATTTCACTGTGATCATCCATAAATAATCTGTGTCCAATAGCAACTCATATTTATATGTTGCAAGTAATATTGGATATGTAATCTACTGAGCAACGGGAGTCATAGATTTATCTTGTCAACATTGAAGTCAGAAAGGCCTAAAAAATCCACTTCTGTTTTCCAGATACTTGGGAATATGGTGAAATCCAGCAGGTTCTGACAGGTTCTGTAGAAATGTTGAGTAGTTCGGAGAACCAGTAGCAAAATTTTGAGTAATTTGGAGAACCGGCAAATGTTATCTCGGGCTGGCCCCAGAGTGGGGTGGGAATGGACATTTTGTAGTATCCTTCCCCTGCCACGCCCACCAAGACTCACCACATCCACCAAGCCACTCCCACAGAACCGGTAGTAAAAAAAATTGCATTTTACCACTGACCCCAAAATACGTAAATCTTGTTTCAAAGCCAAAGTAATAAATGCAATTACTGCCGTGTTTCCACGAAAACAAGACAGGGTCTTATTTCCTTTTGACCCCCAAAATAAGTGCTTGGCCTTATTTTCGGGGAGGCCTTAATATTTTTGAGGTGCAGGAGGCGGCGAGCGTGGTCACCTCATGGCTGCAGCTGTGTTGCAATATTTTCTGGGAGGGCTTATTTTCAGGGGAGGGCTTATTTTAGCGCATGCTCTCAAAAATCCGATTGGGCTTATTATCCAGGGAGGTCTTATTTTTAGGGAAACGGGGTACTTCCTGGAATGTGCCAACTTTAGGACTTGCAAAAAGCTATATTTGACTGGAGCCCTATTCTGGAAAGGGTTCAGAGAACAGCAACAAAAATGATTAATGGGTTGGAGACTAAAATGTAAGAAGAACGGTACCAGAAATTGGGTATGCCTAGTCTAATGAAAAGAAGGACTAGAGGGGACATGATAGCAATCTTCCAACATTTGAGGGGCTCCTACAAAGACGAGGGGGTCAAACTATTTTCCAAAGCACCAAAAGTTAAGACAAGAAACAATGGATGGAAACTAACCAAGGTGAGAAGCAACCTGGAACTAAGGAGAAAAGGTGAGAGTTAATTAACCAGTGGAACAACTTGTCTCCAGATGTTATGGATGCTCCATCACCATAAGCTTTCAAAAAGAGATTGGTCAACCATTTGCAAGCTGGGATTTTTCTGCAGGTCAGAACTGATATTCAATCACAAAGGACCATGTGTTAGAGATATGGGATGACACTGTGAGCTTGTCTGTCTGTCTGTCTGATTTTCCCAGGAGAACCAGCTAAAGAAAAGGCACCCCCCATTTCTCCCTATGGCGAGACCTTCCTTATGAATTCTCCTGAAGGCATGGTGAGTTGTTTACTACGTAGAAGTCCGCAGTTATGTTCTGCTAATGGTGAAATGGTTGAATGTGTGGAAGAGGTAGAGGGAGAAGGAAAGAGAAAGAGAGAGGGGGGGTAGGGAGGGAGGGAGAGGTAGAGGGAAACTCATATATTATGAGTATCTCTTTCTGTTTATCTTTATCTTTGCTAGATAACACCAAAGGTGGAAATTAATTAGGGGAGGAGAAAACAACCTAGAATAAGAAGAAATTTACTGATAGTTAGAACAATTAATCAGTGGAACAACTTGCCTCCAGAAATTGTGAATTCATGACAAATTTCAGTGAGTTCTAAGCAGTGGTAGTGAATGGATAATAAGGGGATTCTAGGAAAACCTAGATATGTGTGCAAATTCCTTGGATGATGATTAAGCGAGCAACTTGGTTCGCACTTAGCGGAGTGGTGCGGTGGCCTAGAGGTGGAGCTCTCACCTCGGAATGAGGAGGCTGTGAGTTCGAACCTAGGTAGAGGCAGATATTTCTCTCTCTGGGCACAATGAGAATAGATCTGACGAACAAAACTCCACATTGGCGACAGGGAAGGGCATCTGGCCAGTCAACACTCAGCTACATTCAGTTGCCGAGACTCCACTCCGCAAGGGATTATATGGGTTTCTTAAATGAAGACAACAATGATGATTGGTTTGCAAAAAAACCCAAGGCAATTTGTCACAAGCCGAATTCTCCTGTTCACGATGACTTAAAAATATCCTTCAAATGACAACATCTTTCTGGCTGATTTGAGTGTGGTAACTGATGAGAAGAATCCTTGCGAAAAGAGACCTCGGAGATGGAGCCCATAAAATGCCTCCAAACTTAGCACACACCCCTCCCGGCCGTGACCTCATGCACTTTCGTGGTTCTCCACCGCTTCCTTTCTTCAACCCTGAGGTGGCACATTGTGAGCTGACGAGAGGCGGCCAATGAATCAGGAATCAGGGAAACAGCACTGTGGGTTTCAGTGACCTGAAGTGAAACTTGGTGGAGGGAAGTTCCTCTTCTCTGTTTCCTCTTCTTAATAGCCACACGCCTTTCATGTGGACTCCGTGGGTAACGCCGTAGGTTGTCCTGGTTGCACCGTAAAACCGAATGAGTAGATGTCCCCCCCCACACTCCAGAATGCCTCACCTTAGTCTGAGGTCAGATGCTGAGATTTAGGAAGGACAGATAGCTTGCTCCTGTCCAAGATAAGAGGGCGTTTAAATGATCTGGCAGGGCATCCATCCATCCATCCATCCATCCATAGATATAGAGGGAAAGAAAGAAAGAGAGAGAGAGAGGAAGGGAGGGAGGGAAGGAAAGAAGGAAGGATCTCTCTCTCTCTCTCTTTCCCTCCCTCCCTCCTTTCTTTTTTTCTTTCTTTCATATACATACATACATACATACATACATACATACATACATACATACAGTATATATTTATCCATCCATCCATCCATCCATAGATATAGAGGGAAAGAAAGAAAGAGAGAGAGGGAGGGAGGGAGGGAGGGAAAGAAGGAAAGATCTTTCTCTCTCTCTATCTCCTTGTTTTCCTCCCTCCCTCCCTCCTTTCTTTCTTTCTTTTTCTTTCTTTCTTTGTTTCTGCCATATATATATATATATATATATGCATACACACACACACATAACACACACACACACAATCAGCACCAATCTACCAATCATGATACAGCCACACAGCCAATCAACCCACTTACTGAAACAAAGCCACCACTCCACACCCACCCACCAAGATTTATAGAAAGACGGCAGCTCCGACCACGCTTTACTCACACAAACACGAAGCTGAAACAATAGCCTGAAGATGGCGAGTGAGACCTCGCCAAAACGTTTATAATATATGTGTGTTTTCGTAGATTTTCACAGGTGTAGGTATGCAGGTCTTGGTGTATTCGGGTCTTTTCCTATGTAAGATTGACAGTATCTTGGCGACGTTTCCATCCACCTCATCGAAACATCGCCAAGATACTGTCAATCTTACATGGGAAAAGACCTGAATACGCAAGACCTGCATATATATCTATATATATCTCCATACAGTATATATTCATCCATCCATCCATATATACATATACATCTATAGAGATAGATAGATGATAGATAGATAGATAGATAGATAGATAGATAGATAGATAGATAGATAGATAATAGATAATAGATAATAGATAATAGATTGTATAAGAAAGAAAGAGAGGGAGGGAGGGAAGGAAAGAAGGAAGGATCTCTTTCTTTTTCTTTCTTTCTTTGCCTCCCTCCTCCCTCCCTCCTTTCTTTTTCATTCCCTCCCTTCTTTCTTTCTTTTTTTCTTTCTTTCTTTCTTTCTTTCTTTCTTTCTTTCTTTCTTTCTTTCTTTCTTTCTCTTTCCTTCCTTGCTTCCTTTCTATCTATCTATCATCTATCATCTATCATCTATCATCTATCTATCTATCTATCTATCTATCTATCTATCTATCTATCTATCTATCATCTATCTATCATCTATCTATCTATCATCTGTCTGCCTGCCTGCCTGCCTGCCTGCATGTCACCTCTGTGTGTGTGTGTGTGTGTGTGTGTGTGTGTGTCTGTCTGTCTGTCTGTCTGTCTGTCTGTCTGTCTGTCTATCACATTTTAAAACTTTCCAGCTGCCTTACTGAGAGACTGCAGATGTCAGTGCTGGGCTTGAGGGTTAGGCTTTCTCCTTCTATGGGCAAATGTAGATAGACGTAGGCATAGTTTCATAGCCAGGTAATTGGCCTAGGTACATATAGGTTGATCTCTTAGTTAGATCCCAACTGAGAAGGAACCTCATAGCTCCGTTGAGCAAAACCACTGTTTGGCCTAGTGGTTAAGGCACCAGCCTAGAAGACAAGGGATTGTCAAGTCCCACCTTAGCCATGAAAGTCAGCTGGGTGACTTTGGTCTAGACACCGGAAGGTGGGAGGTCTAGTCCTGCCTTAGGTATGAAAGGTGGCTGGGTGACTTTGGGCCAACTGCCAGGAGAACGGTGAGTTCTGGTCCTGTATTAGGCATGAAAGCCTAATAAAGGCTTGGGCCAGTCACTCTCTCTCAGCCCACCTCACAGGGTGGTTGTTATTGTAGGGCAGGGGTGTCCAAACTTGGGAACTTTAAGACTTGTGGAGTCTGGCTGGGGAATTCTGGGAGTTGAAGTCCACAAGTCTTAAAGTTCCCAAGTTTGGACACCCCTGTTGTAGGGAAAATAGGAGGAGGAAGCTGGGTTGGATATGTTCGCCGTCTTCCATTGTTTGTAAGAATAATAAAGGTAGGATTAAAAAATAGTCACACAAATAAAAAGAAAGAAGGAAGCTTACTTTGACCTGCCAATCTGCTTGCTTAGATGTTTACTTTGCAGAGAATACAAAGGTTAGCACACGTACAAATGTCAATTATTTCTTGGATGGCTCATTACCAATAAAAGATATATCAATAAGTCTTGTTTTATACAACTTTGTTTATAAAAGGTGGGAATGACGAGTAGATGTAATACCGTAATCTAAAGATCAGGTCGAACACCTTAAATTTTTCTAGCTCTCTTATTTGGGATTTCTCTCTTCTCTTATCTCTATCTTCTCTTCTCTTCTCTTCTGATCTCTTCTCTTCTCTCATATCTTCTTTTCTCTTATCTCGCTTATCTCATATCTTCTCTTATCTCACTTATCTCATATCTTCTGATCTCTTCTCTTATCTCATATCTTCTCTTCTCTTCTGATCTCTTCTCTTATCTCATATCTTCTCTTCTCTTCTGATCTCTTCTCTTATCTCATATCTTCTCTTATCTCACTTATCTCATATCTTCTGATCTCTTCTCTTATCTCATATCTTCTGATCTCTTCTCTTATCTCATAACTTCTTTTCTCTTCTCTTCTGATCTCTTCTCTTCTGATCTCTTATCTCTTATCTCTCTTATCTCATATCTTCTCTTTTCTTATCTCACTTGTCTCATATCTTCTCTTATCTCACTTGTCTCATATCTTCTGATTTCTTCTCTTATTCATATCTTCTTTTCTCTTCTCTTCTCTCTCTTATCTCATCTCTTATCTCACTTATCTCATCTCTTATCACTCTTATCTCATATCTTCTTATCTCTTCTCTTATCTCTCTTATCTCATATCTTCTTTTCTCTTCTTATCTCTTATCTTTATCTCATATCTTTTATATCCTAACTTATTTCTCTTATCTCATATCATTTCTTATCTTATGTCCCTTAATGGGACGCAGTGGCTTAGTGGC
Source organism: Natrix helvetica (assembly GCF_964273705.1). NCBI lineage: Eukaryota > Metazoa > Chordata > Lepidosauria > Squamata > Natricidae > Natrix > Natrix helvetica. Next base: position 72,343,348 of record NC_138558.1, on the reverse strand, counting down.
TAAGACGCTGAGCTTGTCAATCAGAAAAGTCGGGAGTTCGGCAGTTGGAGTGAGCTCCCGTTACTTGTCCCAGCTTCTGCCAACCTAGCAGTTCGAAAGCATGTAAAAATGCAAGTAGAAAAATAGGGACGACCTTTGGGGGGAAGGGAACAGCGGTCCGTGTGCCTTCGGCATTGAGTTATGCCGACTACATGACCACGGAGACGTCTTCGGACAGTGCTGGCTCTTCAGTTTTGAAACAGAGATGAGCATTGCCCCCTAGAGTCAGGAACGACTAGCATGCATGTACGAGAGGAACCTTTACCTTTTACCTTATCTGTTCACTCACTGAATTTATTCTTTCAGGAAACCTACAGCAAGGAACCTTTAGATGTGTTAGAAGAGGATAAAGAGAAGAAAAGAACGGCAAACAGAACAAGGTATTGGATTAAAAATGCAGAAAAAAAATCCAAATCTATTTCGGATTAATTTATTGCACATTAGTGTGGGTCAAAATTGTACATTGTGATCTGACCCAGCCTTAGCAGAACCAAGAAACAGAACCCATTGTTCCCCCCCAAAAACCTCTCTTTATTTAACTGCTGTGAATTCATGGCATTTCCACACAGAAAAGTCCAGGCAATAATCCTTCCAGGGATTAATTGAAGTACAGACCTTATCAGTTCTTGGATAATTGCCAGACTGGCAGCTTTCAGTTGCAAAGCTGTAAATTAATTCCTCGCAAGAAATCTCTGAGGCATGAACCATGATAAACAAATCTTCTGAAAGAAATACAAACTGTTGTCTCCTACAACCAGCTCTCCCCTTTTGGTTCTATTTATTTGCCAGCCAGGGAGGGGCTGCTCAGCGTCCATGTGTGCCTTTCTTTCTCAGTTGGCTCCTGGTACTCAGCTGTTCTCCTCTCCTGACAGCTCATACGTGCATCTGGAATAGGCCCCAGCTGTTCTTCTTCCCTACTTATCTCCGAATCCAAAGGTAGCTGGGAAATGTCAGACGGCCCTGGCTCCATCTCTGCTTCTGAACCCTTCCCCAGAATCCAGGACTGACAAAGGTTTCTCCTCAACCTCCCACAAAGCCATGCCCATGGATGGGATGGAATAGAATAGAACAGAACAGAACAGACTAATGAAACAGAATTGGAAGGGACCTTGGAGGTCTTCTAGTCCAACACCCTGCTCAGTCCAACCCTATACCATTTCAGACAAATGGTTCTCCAATCTCTCCTTAAAAACCTCCAGTGTTGGAGCATTCACAATTTCTGGAGGCAAGTTGTTCCACTGATTAATTGTTCTAACTGTCAGGAAATTTCTCCTTAATTGCTTCTTTCCTTGATGACCTTCCAGCTGCCTTGCTTCTTCTCCTGACTTGAGGTGCCTTGGAGAATAGTTTGACTCCCTCTTCTTTGGGGCAGCCCCTGAGATATTGGAACACTGCTATCATGTCACCCCTGGTCTTCCTTTTCATCAAACTAGACATACCCAATTTCACCAACCATTCTTGTTTTAGCCTCCAGTGTCCTAATCCTCTTTGTTGCTCTTCCTACTCTTTCTAGAATAGTGATAGCTAACCTTTTTCTCCTCGCGGGCTGAAATCGCGGGCCTGCAACAATGCAAGCACGTATGTGCTCACACCCATAATGCAATGTGCCCCACCCACTGCGCATGTGCACATGGCCCCCTGCGCTCCTCCAGCCCCCACGCATCTGCAAGACCCCGCCCACGTTTCTCCCATGCATACACATGACCCCCTTTGCCAGATTTTGGGCCTAGCTGGTCTCCCTGAAGCCTCCTGAAACTGCCGCACCCCCCTGTGCTCCCCTCCCACCCCCTATGCACGCACATGAGACCTCCGCACAGGTGCACACAATCCCTCTCTACCCGCATCTGCGCATGCATCTCCTTCATGCGTGGAAAAAATCAGCTGGACGGCGGTAGCCATCACGATTCTACATCGACATTTTTTTTTCACATTTTCCAGATTTTGCTAATAGAACAAAGTTATCTTCAGCATTGCTGGCAGGATGTTATTGTCTTCTTCCGGAGTCTCAATTCTAAGTGTCTGATAGGAAGGCAGGAAGGAATAAGGCCAGCCACTGTTTTGTTATGTTTGGGTTAGGGGAGGTATGTGCTTACATTTTTATACCAAGTTGAAGAAAAGAAGCAGCAGGATGCATGCTGCTAATTCAGTTTCCTCCATGGGCTGAAATAATCACATGTCTTTGTTAGTTTTTTTTTGGGGGGGGGTTGAGCTTGCTTCTCTTCCTGCGGACAATATCAGACTAAGTAACCAGCAGTGTGCGGAGGCAGCCAAAAAATCCAATTCACTCTTAAGTTGCATTAACAGAGGGATACAATCAAGATCAAGATCTATAAAGCCTTAGTAAGACCACAGCTAGAGTACTGAATCCAGTTTTGGTCACCACACTATAAACACGATGTGGAGACTCTAGAAAAAGTGCAGAGAAGAGCAACCAGGATGATGAGGGGACTGGAGACTAAAACATATGAAGAATGGTTACAGGAACTGGGCATGGCTGGTCTAGTGAAGAGAAGGACCAGGGGAGACAGGATAGCAGTGTTCCAATATTTGAGAGGCTGCCACAGAGAGGAGGGGGTCAACCTATTTTCCAAGGCATCTGAAGACCAAATAAGGAATAATGGATGGAAATTGAACAAGGAGAGATTCAACCTGGAAATAAGGATAAATTTTCTGACAATGAGAACCATCAACCCATGGAACAGCTTTGCCTTCGGAAGTTGTGGGAGCTTCATCCCTGGATGCTTTCAAGAAGAGATTGGTCTGCCATCTGCCAGAAATGGTGTAGGGTTTCCTGCTTGAGCGGGGGGGTTGGACTAGATGACCTGTAAGGTCCCTTCCACCTCTGTTAATCTGTATCTCTATCAGTTTCTTCTTCAAGTCATGGAACAACTTCAGATTATTTCAAGGAATGCTAAGAACTCAACAGTTCAACCCTGAACTGCGTCTTGGGGACAAAACAATTTGATAACATATTTGGGTGAAGCAAATAGACTCTCCTGGAATGGCTGAGTTATAGAATTTTGGAATATAGCTTGGATGTTTCTGTAGGCTTCAGTCAAGTTTTACTTCCATCATTGATTTTCTCCAGCTGGCTAAAACCAGGTACCTCACAGAAAATCCATAACGTTTGAAATGAGACTTTGATTTTGGTTAGCCCCCAGGGAGCAGTTTTCTTACAAATGGTTTATTTATTTATTTATTATTCATATTTATAGACCGCCCCCTCTCCCGAAAGGGACTCGGGGCGGTGTACAGTCACTAAAATACGTTATAAAATACATGCAAAACAATTAAATAATTAAAGAAGTGGCAATGCAGGACTTTAAAAGAAGACCAGTTGGAGCACTGATGATGGTAGAGTCAAAACTGGATCTCTAATGAACTCAAAGGACAATTCTTAGAAATTTAGACCGAGCCGCATGGCCACGGATCTGGTTATCACAGGTTAATGTAGTCAGGAGATATTATCTCTGTTATCATTCTCTTTTCCTGTATTGCTAAGCTGATCAGAAATAAATCCCTGCTTTGGAAGGAAGCTTTTGTTGTTTGAAAAAGATGTTGAGACTTAGAAAGAGTGCAGAGAAGATCAACAAAGATGATTAGGGGACTGGAGGGTAAAATATTTGAAGAACGGTTGCAGGAACTGGGTATGTCTAGTTTAATGAAAACAAGGACTAGGGGAGACATGATAGCAGTGTTCCAATATCTCAGGGGCTTCCCCAAAGAAGAGGGAGTCAAGCTATTCTCCAGAGCACCTGAGGGCAGGACAAGAAGCAATGGGTGGAAACTAACCAAGGAGAGAAGAACTAAGGAGAAATTTCATGACAGAATCAGTGGAACAACTTGCAAATGCTCCAACAGCGGACGTTTTAAAGAGGATGTTGGATAACCATTTGTCTGAAGTGGTGTAGGATTTCCTGCCTAAGCAAGGGGTTGGACTAGAAGACCTCCAAGGTCCCTTCCAACTCTGTTATTCTATTCTATTCTATTCTATTCCATTCCACTCCACTCCACTCATTACTCTATTCTACTCTATTCTACTCTACTCTACTCTACTCTACTCTACTCTACTCTACTCTACTCTACTCTACTATTCTACTCTATTCCATGCTGTTCTGTTCTATTCTATTCTATTCTATTCTATTCTATTCTATTCTATTCTATTCTATTCTATTCTATTCTATTCCATTCCATTCCATTCCACTCCACTCCACTCCACTCCACTCCACTCCACTCCACTCTATTATTCTATTCTAATCTATTCTACTCTACTCTACTATTCTACTCTATTCCATGATGTTCTATTCTGTTCTATTCTGTTCTATGCTGTGCTGTGCTATTCCATTCCATTCCATTCTACTCCCGTATTAGAATAGAACTTCATTGATTAAGTCATTTGAGCAGACCAAATATATTCAATTGATACAAGAAGACAAATAGATACCAAGAGAACAACAGGAGAGGCTCATAGTAAATTACGATCCCTGCAATCTCATCTCTGCACACGTAGCCGTTGACTTACAACAGTTCATTTAGTGACCGTTCAAAGCTACAACGGCACTGTGAAAAAGGATGTAGGACTGGTTTTCCCACTTAAAGACCATTACAGCCTCCCCATGGTCAAGTGATTGACAGTCGGATGCTTGGCAGCTGACTCCTATTTATGACAGTTTCAGTGTCCCAGGGAGTCACGTGGTCCCCTTTTGCGACCTTCTGACAAGCAAAGTCAAGGGGGAAGCCAGATTCACTTAACAACCATGTTAGCAAGAAGGGCAGCGATTCACTGAATGACCGGGGCAAGAAAAATCGTTAAAAAAGGTCACCACACTCCCTATACTGCTGCTTTGTTTAGCGACAGAAATGTTATGCTCAATTATGGTTGTAAATCAAGGACTGCTTGATTTATAGTTTCGAATTGTGGTTTCCTAGCTAATCCTCCAACTGTGGGTTTGACTGGAAGATAGAAAGCAATACCAGATTTCTTTGGTTTGATCAGCAGGAAAATCGCAGCTTGAAATCAATCAGTCAATCAATCAGAATAAATCTGGAAGGGACCTTGGAGGTCTTCTAGTCCAACCCTCTGCTCAAACAGGAGAACCTACACCACTTCAGACAGGTGGCTGTCCAGTCTCTTCTTAAAAACCTCCAGTGATGCAGCACCCACAATTTCTGGTGGCAGGGTGTTCCACTGGTCAACTGTCCTCACTGTTAGGAAGTTTCTTCTTAATTCCAGGTTGCTTCTCTCCCTGATTCTTCTTGAAGTTTAAGGCTTATGGCAAATTATTAGCAATACATTTGGGGAAAAACAACCAATTGTATTGCTAATTTAATTTCAGTATAAAATAGAAGAAGACCCATGTCTGTGCCGTAGTATTAAAAAAAAAACCATATCCCAAGTATTACAAAGTCCATCCTAAAAGGTAAGGTAAAGGCTCCTCTCACACATATGTGCTAGTTCCCGACTCTAGGGGGCGGTGCTCATCTCCGTTTGAAAGCCAAAGAGCCAGCGCTGTCCAAAGACGTCTCTGTGGTCATGTGGCCGGCATGACTAAATCCCGAAGGCGCACGGAACGCTGTTCCCTTCCCATCAAAGGTGGTCCCTATCTTTCTACTTGCATTTTTTACGTACTTTCGAACTGCTAGGTTGACAGAAGCTGGGACAAGTTGCGGGAGCGGCGCTAGGGATTCGAACCGCCGAACTGCCGACCTTTCTGATCAACAAGCTCAGCGTCTTAGCCACTGAGCCACCCCAAATATGCTTGGCGTCCTTTCCAAGATCCTATGATGTTGTAATTCATGTTTGCCAGCATCGCTTTGGAACCATGTGGGATGCTGGAAGTAACATTATCTCCCCCCCCCCCCCTTCTTCTTTTGTTTGGCTACTAGTAACCAAAATCAGAAAACCTCTGAGAATGTAAAACACTCTCAAGGAGACCAGACTCCCTTTCCAAATCGATTTGTCGGGGAAGCTGAATCCTCTTTATTGAAAGAATGTTCTCGCTATGCTTGGAGAGGAAAATATAAACCGACCAAGGGCCTCGGAGAATTCCGAAGTGGGAGTCTGGATCTCGATGGGAAAGACCAGCTGTTTCCTTTCCCGGCTGTTTGCGGTGATGAATTCGTCCCTGGCTCGAAAGACACAATCACACCTTATGCCTGTTTTTACAGTCCGGCAGCGAAGAAGGTTAAGGAAGGTTGGCTGGATAAGCTCTCCCCTCAAGGGTACGTAGCCGGAAAAAAAAGTCTGTTATAATGGATTCTAGAATGATGATGATTTTACAGACAGGAACAGATCTTCACCCTAATGAAACAAACTAATTGTCTCCTGCAAATTCCCCTCCCCTTTCGCTCCTCTTTTTCCCCTCTGGGATGGACCATTCACCGTCCACCTGTGCCTTTACTCCCGAGTCAGCCCTTGTTCCTTAGCTGTTCCCTTCTCCTGGCAGCTCTGCACATGCGCATACTGGGAACAGGCTCCAGCTGTTCTTCTGCCCCACTGATGTCTGACTCCGAAGGCAGCTAATAACTGTCAGATGGCTCTGGCCCCCTCTCTGCCTCCGACACAGAGCCTTCATCAGAGCCTTCCCCAGACTCCAGGACTGGCCCATGTTCCTCCCCAACCTCCTCACTGCCTGAGTCTGCCACCAGCTCTGCTAGCCGCTGGTGGCCCACAACACTCGGATCTGGCCCATGGGGCTGTCCTGGAAAATGTAAGAGTTTGGCCTGCGTGGCTTCAGCCCAGTCTACCCAGTGTGAAAGGGAAACATCAGGCCAGTGTGGCTTTGGCCCGGTCTAACCAGTGTGAAGGGGAATCATGCCAACAGTTTGGGGAGTGGCATCAAGATAGCCATGCCCACCCAGTCAGCCACACCCACCCAGTTGGCCACACCCAATGAGTGGCATCAAGTTGGCCAAACCCACACAGTTCCCCTCCCCAGGTCAACCACAGCCCTCAGTGAAATTGAGTTTGAACCCCTGGTCTACAGGTTGAGGCAGTAGGCTAGAAACTGGGAGATGGTGAGTTCTAGTGCCACCTTTTAGGCAGGAAATCAGATTGGGTGATTTTGAGTCTATCACCAGGAAAAGGTGAGTTCTAGTCCTGCCTCAGGCATGAAATTTGGCTAGTTCACTTTGGGTCAATCACCAGGAGACAAGTGAATTCTAGTACCACCTTCTCTTCTTCCTCTTCCTCCTCCTCTTCCTCCATCTCCTCTTCAAATTACTTTTGACTTTCTTCCCATGTAGGAAGCATGTGTTTCAGAAACGCTGGGTGAAGTTTGATGGAGAAAGCATGGCTTATTATAACAACGACAAGGTGAGTCTGTTGCGCTACATAACGTATAGTCCACTCTGAGCAAATTATTAGTGTGGACTTGGCCGTAGACAACTGCTTAAACATAGGGTTTGGGTAGCAGGCTCACTCAAGGTCTGGTCCTCATTCTCCCTGAAGGTACAAGGCAGTTATTAGACGTAGAAAGTAAGGAATATGACCTGGATGGAGATATGCAGGAATCATTCCTTAGCAAAAGCATTTTTAATTTCACCACAAAACAACGTTCAGAAGTGGCTCAGGCAGATCCTTCCCTAATTCACTGCAGCATAAGAAAGAGAAAGTAGAACACCATAAGACTTGTAAAAGTCTGTAATCTGAATAAAATTAGTTTTAGGCTTCCCATGGAGCTGATTTTCTTCCCTCCCTTTCCTCTCCCCTCCCCCTCCCCTCTCCCCCCTTCCTTGTCTCCTTCCCCCTCCCCTCCCTCTCATTTCCCTTCTCCTTCCCTCCCTTCCCCTCCTTCCTCTGTCTGATTCCTTCCTTACTTCCTCCCCCCCTTTCTTTCTTCCTTTTCCTTGCAGTCCAAGGGACTCGCAGGAGTCTTCTCCAGCACCATAGTTCAAATGCCTCCATTCTTTGGTGCTCAGCCTTCCTTATGGTCCAACCTTCACAGACATCCATTGCAACTGGGAAAACCACAGCCTTGACTATGCGCACTTTTGTTGGCAGCGTGATGTCTCTGCTTTTTAGGATGCTGTCTAGATTTGCCATAGTTTTCCTCCACAGGAGCAAGCCTCTTTTAATTGCTTGGCTTTAGTACCCACCTGCGGTGATCTCGGAGCCCAGGAAAGTAAAATTTGTCACTACTTAGGAGTTGGTAAATGGAAGAGATGGTGGATTTCAAAAATCTAGTAAATAGACAGCGACTGCAGTTCCGGATCTAGTCAGCAGATGCCTGTAGATGACAGGATATAATTTCTGGGTGGAAAAAAAAAACTGCAGCATGAATTTTGCAACAAGAGTTAGATCATTGTGATGAAATAGAGAGAAATTTCCTCTGTGGCAACCTGATTGCATCTCCAAAAAACTGAGCATATGAAAATATGATTGAATGTAAGCAGGCATGGATTTAACCCACAGGAAATATGGCAGTCAAACTGACCAGTTTCTTTGTGCAAAAGAAACAAAAACATATTGGAAATAAAATACTTTATAGTACCGTATTTCCCCCCAAATAAGACAGCGTCTTACGTTCTTTTGACCCCTGAAATAAGTGCTTGACCTTATTTTCGGGGAGGTCGTATTATTTTTGAGGTGCAGGAGGCGGCGAGCGTGGTCCCCTCATGGCTGCTGCTGTGTTGCAATATTTTCAGGGAGGGGTTATTTTAGCGCATACGCTCAAAAGCCCAATTGGGCTTATTCTCCGGGGAGGTCTTATTTTTGTGAAACAGGGTAGGAATCTTTGGACCACATCTTGGTTTCTTTTTTCTGTTGCACGGCACGTACCTTTAATCCTTGATTTACAACAGCTCATCTAGTGACCTTTCAAAGTTACAATATCACTGAAAAAAATGTGAGTTATGTCCGCTTTGTCACACTTACTGACTGTTGCAGCATCCCTGCAGTCACGTGATCAAAAGTTCAGCCACTTGGCCACTGAGTCACATTTATGATGGTTGAATTGTTCCCGGGGGTCATGGGATCCCCTTTGGTGACCTTCTGACAAACAATGTCAATGATGAAACCAGATTCCCAGAATAGAATAGACTATAGAAGAATGGAATGGAATAGAATAGAATAGAATATAGGAGGAATAGAATAGAATAAAATAGAATAGACTATAGAAGAATGGAATGGAATATAATAGAATAGAATATAGAAAGAATAGAGTAGAAGAGTAAAATAGAATAGAATATATTATAGAAAGAATAGAATAGAATAAAATAGAATAGAATAGATTATGGAAAGAATAGAATAGAATAGAACAGAACATAGAAGAATAGAATGGAATGCAATGCAATGGAATAGAATAGAATAGAGAAATAATAGAATAGAATAATGGAATGTAGAATCGAATCGAATCGAATAGAATAGAATATAATGGAATGGAATGGAATAGAATACAATAGAGAAAGAATAGAATAGAATAAAGGAATGAAGAATAGAATAGAATATAGAGGAATGGAATAGAATAGAATAGAATAGAACAGAACAGAATATAGAAGAATGGAATGGAATGGAGTAGAATAGAATAGAATAGAATAGAATAGAACAGAACAGAATTCTTTATTGCCCAAGTGTGATTGGACACAAGGATTTGTCTTTGGTGCATATGTCCTCAGTGTACATAAAAAGACAAGATACATTCGTCAAGAATCACAAGGTACAACACTTAATGATAGTCATAGGATACAAATAAACAATCAAGAAACAATCAATATCAATATAAATTGTAAGGATATAAGCAACAAAGTTACAGTCCTGCAGTCATAAGTGGGAGGAGATGGGTGATAGAAACGATGAGAAGATTAATAGTAATAGTAATGCAGATTTACTAAATCGTTTGACAGTATTGAGGGAATTATTTGTTTAGCAGAGTGATGGCGTTCGGGAAAAAACTGTCTTTGTGTCTAGTTGTTGTGGTGTGCAGTGCCCTATAGTGTCATTTTGAGGGAAGAGGTGGAAACAATTTATGTCCAGTATGTGAGGGGTCTGTAGATATTTTCACAGCCCTCCTTTTGACTCTGTGCAGTATACAGGTCCTCAATGGAAAGTAGATTGGTAGCAATTGTTTTTTCTACAGTTCTGATTATCCTCTGAAGTCCGTGTCTGTCTTGTTGAGTTGCAGAACCAAACCAGACAGTTATGGAGGTGCAGATGATGGATTCAATAATTCCTCTGTAGAACAGAATCAGCAGCTCTTTGGGCAGTTTGAGCTTCCTGGGTTGGCGCAGAAAGAACATTCTTTGTTGTGCTTTTTTGATGAGGTTTTTGATGTTAGGTGTCCATTTTAGGTCTTGAGATAGGATAGAACCTAAAAATAACCACGTTGCTAACTTAACAATTGCAACTGCGGCACGAACGGTCGTAAAATGGGACGAAACTCACTTAACAACTGTCTTACTCAGCAACTTACATTTTGGGCTCCGCTGCGGTTCTAAGTTGAGGACTAGTCGTACCTATTTGCTGCCTTGATAGCGAGGGAGAGGAATTTTAGTCACAAGTTTCATAAGCATTAGAAGTAGCCCATGTCTGAGAATTTGCCACTGGACTTTGAATATGGCTGGTAGCTTTTTTTTTTCTTTTCTCACTTAAAATATTTTTTATATATTGCTTTAAAAAAAAATACAATCTACTTTTTGCTCTGAATACGGTTGTTGGTGCTGCTGCCTTGAAATAACTTAATTGTTTTTAAAGAAAAAAAAAGAGTCAACCATGAGTTGAAGTGACTTAATATAGAGACACCCTTGCAGTTTCCCTAGTATGAGAGAGACGTTTTGGAGTGTTTTGATTGATATCTTCGTCTAGCCTACAGTCCTTGAGCTTCTAATAGTCTAACCAAGCCAAGCGTGGTTTGCTAAGTTTAAAAATAAGCCCGATTGCAAAATAAAGAAGGAGGAAGAGAAACAACAGGCTTCCTACCACCCAGTTGAAGTTCTACACTTTTTCTCTGCCTCCTTTATCATTCTGTACAACAAGGGCCTCTGGGTTCATTTTTGTATTCACCCTTATATTTCAGAATAGAATAGAATAGAATAGAACAATGGAAAAATAACAGAACAGAACAGAACAGGAGTGGAGTGGAGTGGAGTAGAGGTAGAGGTAGAGATGGAGTGGAGTGGAGTAGAGTGGAGTAGAGTAGAGCAGAGCCGAGTAGAGGTAGAGGTGGAGTGGAGTGGAGTGGAGTAGAGTAGAGTAGAGTAGAGTAGAATAGAGTAGAGTAGAGTAGAGCAGAGGTAGGGTGGAGTGGAGTGGAGTGGAGGAGAGGAGAGGTAGAGTGGAATGGAGTGGAGTAGAGTAGAGCAGAGCAGAGTAGAGGTAGAGGTGGAGTGGAGTGGAGTGGAGTGGAGTAGAGTAGAGTAGAGTAGAGTAGAGTAGAGTAGAGTAGAGCAGAGGTAGGGTGGAGTGGAGTGGAGTGGAGGAGAGGAGAGGTGGAGTGGAGTAGAGGTAGAGGTGGAGTGGAGTGGAGTGGAATGGAGTAGAGTAGAGTAGAGTAGAGTAGAGTAGAGTAGAGTAGAGATAGGGTGGAGTGGAGTGGAGTGGAGTGGAGTAGAACAGAGCAGAGGAGAGGTAGAGTGGAGTGGAAGAGAACAGAAGAAAACAAAATACTTTATTGTCCAAGTGTGGTTAGACACAAAATGTGTGTGTCCAGTGCAGAAGCTCTCAGTATACATGCCAAGCAACAGAGTAATAATAATCATAATATGATACCAATAAGAGGAAGTAGTAGAGAAGACGAGAAGGGCAATAATAATACTACAGCCATACAACATGGTTCAATACCCTTAGACATAAAACAATACTGTGAGGATTGGGTGTTGAGCAGAGTGATGGCACGAGGGGGAAAAAACTCCACCTAGATTTTTTGGCATGCAATTCCCCTATGGCTGAGGTGATATTCCTTATTAGTCCCAACAAATATGAAATATCACCCCAACAATGAAATTAAAGAAGACCAGGGTCTGCTTGCAAAGAAAGAAAGAAAGAAAGAAAGAAAGAAAGAAAGAAAGAAAGAAAGAAAGAAAGAAAGAAAGAAAGAAAGAAAGAAAGAAGAAAGAAAGAAAGACGGTTATCATTTTTTTTGCAGAAAAAACTTCTTTTGGGTCAACCAAGCTTTTGGAACAGAAATGGAATTTGCAATAGCTTGGCCAGGAATATGTAGTCTTGCCTTTTCTAAAGGTACCCTTGTATGCAAATAAGCTTACCTTTATGGTTTTGATATAGGACATCTACTCCAAGGGCATAATCCTTCTCTCCGCGATAGCTACCGTCCGGATGCATGGAGACAGCAAGTTTGAAGTGGTGACAGCACACCGAATATTTGTCTTCAGGGCTGAAAAGGAAGGTGAGGCTTGTTTTTTGAGGATTCCTTTATTGGATGCAGAGAATTTGATTCTTTTTCAGATCAGGGATGCCAAATCAGAGGCGGCACTCAGCCGATTCGGACCGGTTCGGGAGAACCAGTAGCTTCAACGATCAGTTGGCCCTGCCCCCCACCCCACTTATCCTGTCTTTCTAGCTCGTCTCAAGCTTCAAAAGAAGCTTCTTGGATGAGAAGTGAAATATCTTCAAAGAAAAACCAGAAAGTCCAGTTGTCTCTTTAAAAAGCACCTTTGGGACATCCATGACCTGGATGACTGAGAATCTCCATGGACATTCGCTGTGGGATTTCTAAGTTGGTGCCTCCTAAATATGTGGAAATAACTCTTCCATTATTTTCAGCCGGAATAGCATTTTGATCCAGGAAACCTCGCTAATGGTTAAGGCACCGGGCTAAAACCTGGGAAATTGTGAGTTCTAGTCCCACCGTAGGCAAGAAAGCCAGCTAGGTGACTTTAGGCCAATCAACTAGGATGTCAGGGTTCCAAATAGCATCCAAAATTAAATCAAGGCAAAGTATTGCTCAAAGTTCCAATGTATTAAGAGAGCCATGTTGGCATATCTTGGAAAACCCAAATCTGAAAGCTTCCCGGTTTCCCCCACCTAATTGAAAGTTCAAGATCTTGCCCCCACACCCACCAGTCCATCACATGGTCCAATCTCCCACTGCCATGCTGGCAGTTCCACCCATCCAGTTCTGGTCAGGTGCAGAGTTGCAGAGACAAAGGATGACCTTGGCTTTCTAGGAAAAATGTTGTTATGGCTATATATTATCTAATTCCGTACCATCCCCCCTCCCATTTTCCCACAATAGAAAATGCATAGTAGAATAATAGAAAGTGTGGCAGGCCAAAGATCCAAAAGAAAAGATGGCTGAAGGCCTGGCATAGGAGACAAATGCATCCCTGAATGCTCAGTTTTAGGAAACCATGACCGTACCAAAAAAGGTGCTTCCACATCAGCAGTGGACAATCCTGAGTAGGATTCACACCTCACACATCATCTGTCAGGACACTCTGGCTCATATTCATGATGGCTGCAATGTCCCCGGGAGGGGAGGGGGTTCATGTGATCCCCGTTTTGCAGTCATCCAGGTCATGATTGTCCCAGAGGTGCATTTTTTCAAGAGGCAACTGGACCTCCTTGTTTTTCTTTGAAGACGTTTCGCTTCTCATCCAAGAAGCTTCTTCAGCTCTGACTGGATGGTGGGGAATGGAAGGATTGATACTCCTGGCAGACAGCTGGTCATTTGCATCCTTTTAAGAGGGTCGTTGAGGCCACTTGGAGGTTTGTCTATCTTCTGGCGAGCAACATTCATGGGGAAGCCAGATCCGTTTAATGACCTTGTTACTAACTTAACAACTGCAGTCATTCAGTGGATGATCGTGGCAAGAAAAGTCCTTAAAAATGGGGCATGAAACCACCTGATTCACTCAACAAGCATGTTCCCGACTTTTAACAATCACAGCATTCTGCTTAACAACTTAACCACGGTTGCAGCGTTCTGGGGATCTTGCGATTTCCCTTTTACGATCTTCTGACAAGCAAAACCAACGGAGGAAGCCAAATTCACTTAACCACCGGGTGACTAACGCATCCACTGGGGCGATTCCTTTAACAACTGTGCAAAAGAAAGGTCGTACAATGGGGGCCAAACTCCCTTCTACAACTGTCTCGCTTAGGAACGGAAATGTCGGGCTCAAATGCGGTCATAGGTCGAAGATTGAGGACTCCCTGTATTTAAGCAAGTGTGAAACAAGTGCTTCAAACTCTGAAGCTCCGTTTGGCCTTGCAAAACTTATTGGCAATTAGTTCTCTGGCAGCATTTCAAGGGAGTTAAAGATAAGATATCAGCCTTATCCCGAAAGACTTTGGCAGACTTCTGTTGGACTCTTTACAAACTATTTGTGACTCATTACAGGCTGGGAATGAACAAAATTCACAGCCATTTAAATAAAAGAGGGTTTTGGGGGCTAAGCATGTGATTTATGCTTTATCAGGAAGCCTAGGTCAGAACAGCAGGGATTTTTTGCATATGAATAGAGCTATCTATCTCTTTATCTCTGAAGTGCTGTCATCTGCTGTGGACTATTAAGGAAGGTGTGGGCTGTTTTCCAAAGAGCATGTTTCTCCATTTCTCATCCAGGGAAATATAATAATCTGCCTTTTAAAAAATATTTCTCAAAATATTTCACTCTTCTAGGAGAGGGGTGAGTGCTAACTTTCTACGTGTCGTTTTTTGTGTGTGTGTCCTAATGTTTAGAAGAACGGACCAATTGGGTGACCATCCTCTTCACTGCTCTGCAGTCCCTCCCGGCAATTTCTCGAGCACGGACGGCCGTTCCTCCAGAAAAATGCGGCTACCTGGAATTGAAAGGCTATAAAACCAAAATCTTTACCCTGCTGCAAGGGAGCAGTGTGTGGATTTGCAAGAACAACCAGGTGACACTTGCAATTTTCTTTCTTTTTCTTTTCTTTTCCTGATGGCCCCAAATCCGAAGGGATGTTAGTAAGGCTGCCGAGAAAAATTATGAAGCTTGGACTGATTGTATATTTACAAAATAACACCCCACCTCTCCTCCCCTCTATTTGCCCTCATCCTTTTCCACTCCATTTCATTTTATTCCATTCCTCCTCTTCTCTTCTCTTCCCTTCCCTTCCCTTTCCTTCCTTTCCTTATTCTTCTATTCTATTCTATTCTATTCTATTCCATTCCTCTTCCCTTCCCTTCCCTTCCTTTCCTTTCCTTTCCTTTCCTTATTCTTCTATTCTATTCCATTCCATTCCTCTTCTCTTCCCTTCCCTCCCCTTCCCTTCCCTTCCCTTTCTTTCCTTTCCTTATTCTTCTATTCTATTCTATTCTATTCTATTCTATTCTATTCTATTGCATTCCATTGCATTCCATTCCATTCCATTCCCCTTCCCTTCCCTTCCTTTCCTTTCCTTTCCTTATTCTTCCATTCCATTCCATTCCATTCCATTCCATTCTATTCTATTCTATTCTATTCCATTCCATTCCATTCCATTCCATTCCCTTCCATTCCATTCTATTCTATTCTATTCTATTCTATTCCATTCCATTCCATTCCATTCCCTTCCTCTTTCCTTCCCTTCCCTTCCCTTCTCTTCCTTTCCTTTCCTTATTCTTCTATTCTATTCCATTCCATTCCATTCCATTCCTCTTCTCTTCCCTTCCTTTCCTTATTCTTCTATTCTATTCTATTTTATTCCATTCCATTCCTCCTCTTCTCTTCTCTTTCCTTTCCTTCCCTTCCCTCCCTCCCTTATTATTCTATTCTTTTTTTCTATTCTATTCTATTCCATTCCATCTCTTCTCTTCCTTTCCTTATTCTTCTATTCTATTCTATTCTATTCTATTCTATTCTATTCTATTCTATTCTATTCTATTCTATTCTATTCTATTCTATTCCATTCCTCTTCTCTTCCCTTCCCTTCCCTTCCTTTCCTTTCCTTATTCTTCTATTCTATTCTATTTTATTCCATTCCATTCCTCCTCTTTTCTTCTCTTTCCTTCCCTTCCCTTCCCTCCCTCCCTTATTATTCTATTCTTTTTTCTTTTCTTTTCTATTCTATTCTATTCTATTCTATTCTATTCTATTCCATTCCTCTTCTCTTCTCTTCTCTTCTCTTCTCTTCCCTTCCCTTTCCTTCCTTTCCTTTCCTTTCCTTCTTCTATTCTATTCCATTCCATTCCATTCCTCTTTCCTTCCCTCCCCTCCCCTCCCTTCCCTTCCCTTCACTTCCCTCCCTTCCTTATTATTCTATTCTATTCTATTCTATTCTATTCTATTCTATTCTATTCTATTCTACTCTACTCTACTCTACTCTACTCTACTCTAGCATTCAGCCAGTGATTTGGAGCAACTGGTTGTAGCAGTAGAGTGGTAAGACAAATACTTGTGAACATACCCTAGGTAGATGGAACAGAGGGCATATTTGTATGTCTGTCTTTGTACGCACATACTTAAGTCCATGCATAAACGTAAAGTGTGTACAATATATAAGTACATGCAACCTCCCACAGATGCCACATATTTGTGTGTGTGTGTGTGCGTGTATGTGTATTGACTTGTAGCAACAGGATATCACTTTCATGTTTCTCAGTTCAACTTCTGACATCAAGATATTTTCAGTGAGAATTACTAGGTGTGAGAGCTGCTTCTTGGAAAGGTAAAAAAGTTAGTTTCCAAAAGAATTAACATGCATGGGCAGGCAAGATCAAAGGAACGGGAGAAAAGCAAACAAGGCCGTTTTCTTTTCAACTGTCTCGGTTTGCCTATGGACAGTTGAGGCTCGCAGTTTGACCTCAGCTGTGTTGAGCAATCTTCCGTGTTTGGATTCTTCGGTTCTTTTGGATGGTATTTGCCCCCCCAAAATTAGAAACTGGACTGCCATAAAAAAGCAGTGGGGGGAGAAGAGGGGGGAGGAAGGAGGGAAGGAATCCAGCAGGAAGGAAGGAAGGAAGGAAGGAAGGAAGGAAGGAAGGAAGGAAGGAAGGAAGGAAGGAGTGAATCAGGAAGGAAGGAATATAGCTATATGAATTGACGGACAGACAGATGGGAGGAAGGAAGGAAGAAAGAAGGAAGGACTGAATCAGGAAGGATGGAATCTAGCTATATGAATTGAAGGAAGGAAGGAGTGATTCAGAAAGGAAAGAAGGAAGGAAGGAATATATATGAATGGAAGGAAAGAAGGAAGGAAGGAGTGACTCAGAAAGGAAAGAAGGAGGGAAGGAATCTATATGAATGAAAGGAAAGAAAGAAAGGAGGAAGGAAGGAATAAATCAGGAAGGAAGGAATCTATTTATATGACTTGAAGGAAGCAAGGAATGAATCAGAAAGGAAAGAAGGAATCTAGCTGTATAAGTGGAAGGAAGGAAGGAGGGTGGGAGGGAAGGAAGGAGTAAATTAGGAAGGAAGGAATCTAGCTATAAATAGAAGGAAGGAAGGAAGGAGTGAATCAGGAAGGAATCCAGTTATATAAATGGAAAGAAGGAGGGAGGGAAGGAAGGAAGGAATCTGACTATATGAATACAAGGAACGAAGGAAGAAAGGAAGGGGCAAGAAGAAAAGGACATGGCATGTCGTTCTATCCTTCAGAGAAGCCACGGATGGCATGTTCAAGATAGCTCCATTACGTACAATTGAGGCACATAGCAAAGCTTAATGACAAAGCTTCATCAATTACAGGAAATTGGAAGTCCTATTCAGGTGAATTCAGACCTAATTGCCTGCAATTTTTTAAAAAATGGATGATTCAGAGAAGAAAAGAGTTTTGATGGAGAGGAATAAACTTAATAAGGCCTGAAGGAGCTACTTTGGTGACGCACATGGCTACGAGAGAAATGCACTCATTTTGTTAAGCGCGGAGAACGAGGCCTCGGCTGATGAATTGGGTACCACGGAGTGGACAGATCCATGCAGGAAATGTCTTCGTCAAGCGTGGAAGGGACGCTCGCCAATTTAGATGTTCACCCAAGTTGATGAGTTGACCTCAGATGATCTCAGCAAGTTGAAGGAGGAAGGCCGGGCCCTGTTAGAACTTGGAAAGACTTCGCCCAGGAAACCAACCGCTGTAACCTGGACTGAGGAGTTGACAGAGATCTCAGAAAAAGTTCTCTTCCCACCAAAAAGCCCCACATAGTTGCACTCATCAAGTAACGGGAGTTGAACCCATTTTGAAGAAGCTTCATGTTTATTTTTTTTCCCTTTCCCTTTCCCCCATATACCTTTGCAAAGGGGAAACACAAAAGATACTTGATGGCTTTTGGGAGGTAGCCATGTGGACTATTGATTTGTTCCTCCCCTGATGAAAAGGGCAACGGGAGGATGTAGGATACAGAAAGGGCTATAGGAAGTTATAGGATAGGACACACCCTTGAACACCGTTTTGGGCCTAGCACGCCTCCCTGCCACTTCCTGGGACCAGAAACAGGGCATGTGGGGGGCACACTGCTCCCCCATGCTCCCCTTGCCCCCGCACAAGCATGCACGACCTTCCGCCCCACCCCACTCCACATTTGCACACATTGCGCCCTGTAACCCATGAATGCACGGCAGAGACCCGAAAATCCGCTAGCCGGCGGGAGGCCCGTGCGCATGTGCAGTGGAGCTCAGGTGGGGCGACGTCTCGCATGGCCGCAGAGAGAGCTCTGCGCGCACTTGTGGCACATGTGCCATAGGTTCACCATCACAGGGACAGGATAGGATAAGGTAGGTTAAGGAAAGGAAAAAAGGGAAGGAAAGGAAAGCTGAGATAACTATCTCGCTGAAGAGAACTAAAGAAGCTTCTTGGATGAGAAGCAAAATGTCTTAAAAGAAAAACAACTTGTAAAATGTGGTGAAACTCACTTAACAACGCGCTTGCTTAGCAACCAAAATGTTGGCTCAGAAACTCTGGCATTTGAAGCACGCAAGCCTTAAAGCTGTCAAGTTACAAGACTCTTGCACCCCTAACCCTTTAGAGAAAAATAACCCCAGGGGTGTTCAAAGTTGACAGCTTTAAGACTTGTGGACTTCAACTCCCAGAATTTCTCCTCTCGCTCTTCATCTTGATGATGTGCGGATGGGCGGGGGGAGGGAGCTGGAACCGGTTCTAAACGGCACTGTAGATTTGTGGAACCTCTTCTATAGAAGAGCTTAGAACTGGCAGGAACTTACCCATTTTGCAGTGGCCTCTTGCAAAAAAGCACCTTTGGGACATTCCTACAAACCACAATGCTAAGGCAAACAATGGGCCCAATTTTAGGGACAACCATGACTTGGATGACTGAGAATCTCTACAGACTTTGAGCTATGCAAATTTGAGATGAAGACCCTTGGAATGGTGGGGGAGTAAGAATGGATTTCCAGAAAAATTGCAGACTACAAGAACCAGTTGCACCACTGATAAACCTCCAAGTGGCCTCAATGACCCGCTAAAAGGATGCAAATGACCAGCTGCCTGCAAGGAGTATAAATCCTTCCATTCCCCACTATCCTGTCAGAGCTGAAGAAGCTCCTTGGATGAGAAGCGAAACCTCTTCAAAGAAAAAAAAACCCAAGAAAGTCCTCTTGTCTTTTGACAAATCACTTTTGGGACAACCATGACCTGGAGGACTGAGGAGCTCCATAGGCATTGAAATGCCCCGTGGAACTATTGTCTTGGGGCTTGTCAAAATGGCGAGGCTGAATGGAAGGAATTGTTTTCATGGCGCTGTGATTCTATTATCTTTTCATTATTGCTGGCTGTTAAGCAAATGCCAGTCACCGATATTGACTCTTCAGACATCTGAATATAAATGAGCTGAGCCAGGGGGACATAATACGATCACAATTGCTGGAGTCCATTAGCTAGCAGAGTGTGAAATTCTGAGTAAGCCCAGCTTAATTATTACAGTGTTCAGCCGCCTTGAAAGCAAAGCAAAGCAAGGCAGAAAAACACTCATTCTTTTTGAAAAAATAGGGGGGCAGATTTCTTTATTAGAATAGAATAGAACAGAACAGAATAGGAATGGAATGGAATATAGAATAACAGAATTGGAAGGGACCTTAGAGGTCTTCTAGTCTACCTCTCTGCTTAGGCAACAATAGAATAGAATAGAATAGAATAGAATAGAATAGAATAGAAAGAATGGAATGGGAATAGGAATAGGACTGGACTGGACTGGACTAGGAATAGGAATGGATTGGAATAGAATAGAATAGAATAGAATAGAATAGGAATAGGAATAAGAATAAGAATAAGAATAAGAACAAGAATAGAATAGAATTCTTTATTGGCCAAGTGTGATTGGACACACAAGGAATTTGTCTTTGGTGCATAAGCTCTCAGTGTACATAAAAAAAAACATTCACCAGAAATCATAAGATACAACACTTAGTGATAGTCATAGGTTACTAATTAGCAACCAAATCGTACTAGGAAACAAATAAAACAATATGAATTGCAAAGATACAAGCAGCATGGTTATGGTCATAAGTGGGAAGAGATAGTTACTAGGAAGCATGAGAAGAGGAATACTAATACAGCCTTAGTGAAATGGTTTGACAGTGTTGAGTTATTTAGCAGAGTGATGGCATTCAGGGAAAAACTGTCCTTGTGTCTAGTTGTTCTGGTGTGCAGTGCCTTATAGCGTCATTTTGAGGGTAGAAGTTGAAACAATCTATGTCCAGGATGCGAGGGGTCTGTAGATATTTTCACAGCCCTCTTTTTGACTCATGTAGTGTACAGATCCTCAATGGAAGGCAGATTGGCATTGTTTTTTCTGCAGTTCTAATTATCCTCTATGTTTGTCTTGTTGGGTTGCAGATGACAGACTCAATGGTTCCTTTGCAGAAAAGGATCAGCGGCTCTTTGTGGCCAAAGTGTTATTTTCCTGCTGTGGACTATCTAGTTTGGCTGTTGGGAGAAATTGAGAAACTATTTGGGATGTTCACAAAGTGATTTAATCTGTGTCCTTGTAAATCTGTTCTCCACAGAGTTGCCTCTTGCTTGTTGATCTCTGCCATTAGGTTTCCGTTGAAGTGATGGGGGAGGGGGGAACAGAAGCACTTCATTTTAAATAGCCTGGTAAATGGACTGTGTTCTCTCGAAATAAAGTTAATTATGGCATGTATATGGCGAGGTAAGTGTTCCCAGCCATGTCCATCAAAGATCTTACTATGGCTGCGACAGAAAGTACCTCTTATCAGCTTGGAGATTACGTTCTCTTGGAATCATACTGCCGGATACACAATTAAGAGTTTAAGAGAGTCGTATTTCTATATGTGAGCTATTCTAAAAAAAATATATCAGATGTTTACCTTTGTCCTGTAGATAGATCTTGGTTGTTGCCACACACTGTCGCTGTAGACCAAAGTCTAGAAATGGTGAAAAATAAAAGTCCATCATCTCAGGGGGATCTTATAATAAGAATTGTTTTGACTTTTTAAAGCTAGTATTTGGACTACTCGGGAAGTAAAAGGACTCTCTCCATTTTTATCTGGGCTCAGAAAATAAACAAAACCAGGAATAGAATGGAATGGAATAGAATAGAACAGAATAGAATAGGAAATAAAGAATACAATACAATACAATATAATAGGAATAGAAGGGAAGGGAAGAGAATAACAGAGTTGGAAGGGACCTTGGAGATCTTCTAGTCCAACCCCTTGCTTAGGCAGGAAATCCTACACCACTTCAGACAAATGGTTATCCAACATCTTCTTTAAAACGTCTGCTGTTGGAGCATTCGGAAGTTGTTCCACTGATTCTGTCATGAAATTGCTCCTTAGCTCTTCTCTCCTTGGTTAGTTTCCTCCCGTTGCTTCTTGTCCTGCCCTCAGGTGCCTCGGAGAATAGCTTGACTCCCTCTTCTTTGTGGCAGCCCCTGAGATATCGGAACGCTGCTATCATGTCTCCCCTAGTCCTTGTTTTCATTAAACTAGACATACCCAGTTCCTGCAACTGTTCTTCATATGTTTTAGCCTCCAGTCCCCTCATCATCTTTGTTGCTCTTCTCTGCACTCTTTCCAGAGTCTCCACATCTTTTCTACATCGTGGTGACCAAAACCGAATGCAGTATTCCAAGTGTGGCCTTACCAAGGCATTATAAAGTGGTATTAACACTTCACGTGATCTTGATTCTATCCCTCTGTTGATATAGCCTAGAACTGTGTTGGCCTTTTTGGCAGCTGCTGCACACGGCTGGCTCCTATTTAAATGCTTGTCCACTAGGACTCCAAGATCCCTCTCACAGTTACTACTACTGAGCAAGGTACCACTATACTGTACCTGTGCATTTCGTTTTTCTTGCCTAAATGTAGAACCTGACTCTTTTCACCCTTGGATTTCATTTTATTAGAAAGCGCCCAGTGTTTGAGTCTGTCACGGTTTTCTTTTCTCCCTCAGGATTTTAAGTCGGGCTATGGCATTACAATCATACCCATGAACGTGGCTAACGTGAGGCAGATCAATCGGACTGCCAAGCAGTGTTTTGAAATAATTACACCTTATCGGAGCTTCAGGTAAGACCCGTGAATGTGTTGGCTTTCAAACATGGAAGGCAGAATTTTGGAAAAATGTCTGAAAATAAAATGTACTCATGTACGAAAGAGAGGTCTTCCTTGGTTTACAACAGTTGATTTAGTGAGCCTTCAAACTTACACAAAAGGGGATTCAGCGGCTCAGTGGCTAAGACGCTGAGCTTGTCGATCAGAAAGGTTGGCAGTTTGGCGGTTCAAATCCCTAGTGCTGTGTTTACGGAGTGAGCTCCCGTGACTTGTCCCAGCTTCTGCCAACCTAGCAGTTCGAAAGCACGTAAAGTGAACTAGATGAAAGTGGCTCTAATAAATTAATGCATTTCAGCTTTACTGCCGAATCGGAGAAAGAGAAGCAGGATTGGATTGAAGCGCTCCAGCAATCCATCGCGGAAACTCTCTCCGACTACGAAGTAGCTGAGAAGATCTGGTTCAACGAATCAAACCGAACTTGTGCCGATTGCAAAGCTTCTGATCCCGACTGGGCATCCATCAATCTCTGCGTCATCATTTGCAAGAAGTGTGCAGGTAATTAAGGAACTCGCGGGATCCCCCTGAGCCAGTATGGCAACTATAAAAAATTAGTGGCATGCCTGAAGCTGATCTATATTCTTTTACTATGGGTGTTGTGGCTGGCCAGCGGATCTGGCAGCAGAGTCGGACAGTGAGGAGGTTGGGGAGGAAGATGGGCCAGTCCTGGAGTCTGGGGAAGGCTTGGATGAGGGCTCTGTGTTGGAGGCAGAGAGGGGGCCAGAGCCGTATGCCAGTTATCAGCTGTCTTCAAAGTCAGACATCAGTGGGGCAGAAAAACAGCTGGAGCCTGTTCCCAATATGCACATGTGCAGAGCTGCCAGGAGAAGGGAACAGCTAAGGAACAAGGGCTGACTCAGGAGTAAAGGAAAAGGTGGACAGTGAATGGTCCATCCCAGAGCGAAAAAAGAGGCGCAAAAGGGGAGGGGAGTTTGCAGGAGACAATCAGTTCAATTCATTCGGGTGAAGATCCGTTCCTGACTTCTTGCCAAGTAATTGCTGCTACAGCATGGAGTTTCGAAGATATTGGCCTGGCAGCTCTCCAAGCCGGATAAAGGTCTGTAGCTGTGAAATCTCTTGAAAGACTGTTGGCCGGGGCTTTGCTGGAGAGGAATTTTAATTGTTACCAATTAAAGCTGAATAAAAGAGGCTTTATAGAGATGACGAGTCAGCTTTGTGCTTTCGGGAAGCCGAGGTCAGAACAATGCGGTACCAAATCATGTTTGTGATTTCAAGCTGCATGTACCATTTGCGTCACTGAAACTACGGTAGTTAGCACTGCAGTTATGCAGATGGAAGAGAATGTTTGTAGGGCAGGGCTGAACTGCGAGGTCCTTGGTGCTCACTGAGCTTGGTGGTTTTCCTGCAGATGTTTCATGACCCAGCTAAGTAACATCATCAGTGCTGGAAATATACTGGTAGCCCCTTGTACAGAAAAAGAAAGCAAAGCCCCGCTTCCTCCGAGCACTGATGATGTAACCTAGTTGGGTCATGAAACATCTGCAAGAAAACAATTAAGAGCAGAGACACCCCATGCGATCAAGATCTGATCACCCCAATATTGAAAGAGGATCATTGTTACCAATTCTTTTGTAGGCTCATCTCAAAGTATTATTCCTCAACTTGAAAGCAAGGGTTGCATTTTTTTTTCTATTCAGGATTTCGTTTTCTTAAGAAATAGGTTGGGAGCTGCATGAGAATAATTGATAAGCCCAAATCAAACTATACCCTTCCCTCCCTAGCTCTCACCTTCCCTTCTTCCTTCCTTCCCTCAATCCTTCCTTCCTTCCCTCTCTCCCTCTTTCTTTCTTTCCTTCCACACTCTCTGTCTCTCTGTGTCTCACTCTCTGTCTCTCTCTCTCTCTCTCTCTTTCCTTCCTCTCTCTCTTTCTCTCTGTATGTGTGTCTCTCTCTGTCTCTTTCTCTGTCTCTCTCTGTCTCTTTCTTTCTTTCCTTCCTTCCTTCCTTCCTTCCTTCCTCTCTGTCTTTCTCTGCCTCTCTCTTGTCTCTCTCTGCCTCTGCCTCTTTTCTTTCTTTCTTTCTTTCTTTCTTTCTTTCTTTCTTTCTTTCTTTCTTTCTTTCTTTCTTTCTTTCTTTCTTTCTTTCTTTCTTTCTTTCTTTCTTTCCTGTACCATTCTCCCTCCGTTTCCTGCTTTTTCTTCATGACTTTAGTTTCTCCAGGAAGGAACACTTCATCAGTCTTCCTCCTTGCAAATTGATTACTTACTGACAGCTTTTACCATTCATCTCAGGACTGCATGAATTTAAGTCAAAGACTGTAAGTGGGCCACTTCTGCTGCAGAGTTTACACCGCTTAAGCTTGGTTGTCTGAGAACTACCCATTTTTCCAAGTAGGATTAAGCTCTTCAGAAGAGGCCTTCTCAATTCACATCCACATGGTTTGAGACAGACATGCTTGAGACAGCAACATTTAGTATAGTATAGCCTTTATTGTCATTGTACATCATGTATACAATGAAATTGGTTTTAGCCTCACTGGTGCAATCCATGACAAAAAATACAAACAATATAAATAGTATAAAGAATAATCCCTATGCAAGGACCCCGTTTTCCCGAAAACAAGACCTCCCCGGATAATAAGCCCAATCAGGCTTTTGAGTGCATGCATTAAAATAAACCCTCCCCCAAAAATAAGCCCTGCCCAAAAATATTGCAAAACAGCAGCAGCCATGAGGTGACCATGCTTACCACCTGCTGCACCTCAAAAATAATAAGACCTCCCCAAAAATAAGGTCAAGTGCTTATTTCAGAGGTCAAAAGAAAATAAGACCCTGTCTTATTTTCAGGGAAACACTGTAATTAGGAAAATAAAAAAGAAAGAAAAAGAAAAAGCCATCATATATTTCCGTGTGTGCGTGGAGTGATTTTGGTTGTGTTTAAGAGTCTTGACTGCCCAAGGATAGAAACTATTTTTAAACCTATTGTTGGCTACACTTCGATATCTTCTGCCCGATGGTAGAAGTGCGAAGAGAAACTGACCAGGGTGAAAATCATCTCTGAGTAACTTCCTTACTCTACAAAAGCTGCGAGACCTGGCAATCTCATCCTGTGGTGTTACAGGGCAGCCAATGGCTTCTTGTGTTGAATTGATCACTCTCTGTAGTGCCAATTGTGTGTGAGCAATCACTTGCTCCAATTGTGTTGCCTGATTGCTCTTACGCTCTCACTTGAATGTGTGGGCACTTCCGTTAATGCTTTTCCGTGATAGAAACTTCATCAAATGTTTCTGTTCAAGCTTATTCCCATGGCAGTTTGGGTTTATTCGCCTTCAGTTTCCTCTCCTCCGTTACTCCTCTGTTACTCCTCTGTTCAAGTACGTTTTTTTTTCTGTTTGTCCCAGGGCAGCACAGATCGTTAGGGCCCAGGGATTCAAAGGTGCGAAGTCTCAAAATGGATGCCAGCGTTTGGACCAACGAACTCATCGAGGTAGGAAAGGAGATGGCGGACAAAGAAGAGCCGGAGAGTCCATTTGACTTGGAAATTCATGACATTTGATTGCACATTTTACAACAACTAGTAATTCTAGCAGATGATCACTTAAAGATGAGCCAGCCGTGTGCTGCTGCTGCCAAAAAAGCCAATACAGTTCTGTGCTGCATAAATAGAGGGATAGAATCAAGATCACGTGAAGGGTTAATACCACTTTATAATGCCTTGGTAAGGCCACACTTGGAATACTGCATTCAGTTTTGATCACCATGAAGTAAAAAAGATGTGGAGATTCTAGAAATAATTCAGAGAAGAGCAAGAAAGAGGATTAGGGGACTGGAGGTTAAAACATGTGAAGAATGGTTGCAGGAACTGGGTATGTCTAGCTTAAGAGAAAGAAGGACCAGGGGAGACATTATAGCAGTGTTGCGATATCTCAGGGGTTGCCACAAAGAAGAGGGAGTCAAGCTATTCTCCAAGGCACCCAAAGGCAGGACAAGAAGCAATGGGTTGAAGGAGAATGCTGCATCCAGTTTTGATTGCTATGGTATAAAAACTGTAGAAAGAAGAGTCGTGCACAGATTAGACATTTTCGAAAGGAAAAAAACCCCATATCCAATCCAAATAACTAGGAAGCCTCAGCAGAAATAAGAACCTGTTATTTAACCATAATCAAATCAGTTCTATCTATCATCTATCTATCTATCTATCTATCTATCTATCTATCTATCTATCTATCTATCTATCTATCATCTATCTATCTATCTATCTATCTATCTATCATCTATCTATCTATCTATCTATCTATCTATCTATCTATCTATCTATCTATCTATCTATCTATCTATCTATCTATCTATCTATCTAAAGCCAAAAAAACCTCAGTCATCATAAAATCTTGAGAACCGTAAAGCCTACAAACCTGAAATTTGGCACATATGTTCCTCTTGGCTTCTAGGTGCTCCCTAAGAAAGGATTTTTCAAAATGACCATCAGATCATTAGTATTTCTTATATGGTAATTAGCATGCTCTGATGCTAAGGAGTTCTACTCCCCCTCCCCACCTGAAAAGAACTCTGTTCCAACTGCCAGTTGCTTCATATTCCGTTACCTCACTTCAAACCAGAGGACATTCCACTCCTTCACTCAGGAGCGTTCCGGGGCTCCTTACAGTAATAAACATCGGTACCGCACCACAGTGTCTACTCCTTCCACCCATGGGACTGCCTCTGGACTCAAGGTAGCGGGAGCGATATTTCCTTATGTGTTTCAATCACTGACCACCACTGAGCCAACAGATTGAACCGGAGTGAACTGGATTTCTCCTGCATCTCCCTTATCACCATTGTAATTTCTACAAAGTAACTCCTGTAAATCTCTTATATTTCAATTTAAAAGGGTAGTCCAATATGTTGCGATGTTCATTATTTGTACATCTTTTTTCCCCATTTAAAAAAAAATCATCCAATTCAATATCTGTGAATCCGGTATTTCCGGCTTATTCTTTGAAGTTGTAATTTTAAAAATCCACCTTAGCACCCAACGCGATTTCCTCCAGAGGTATTTGCTCATCTTCAAAAGTAACTTTTAGTTGCAATAAAGAATGTAAAAGTTCAAGCAATCCAACATTTCCTTTATAGTAGTCGCCTTGCTAGTAATCGACTTTCAAAGTCTTGTTTTACAATTGATATGTAAACAAAGCAGGTTTTTTTTTCTGCCACACAAGAAGCTCTTTCTAATTAACTTCAAAGCTTTTCTTTAAGTCAACTTCACAAAGCTTTCACTTTTACGAAGCTTGGCAGAAACAACTCCGAAATAACCTCCTTGCTGCGTATTGCAAGAAATGACCAAAAATTAAGATCTTACAAAGCTGGAATGAATAGAATAAATAGAATAGCAGAGTTGGAAGGGACCTTAGAGGTCTTCTAGTCCAACCCCCTGCTTAGGCAGGAAACCCTACACCACTTCAGACAAATGGTTATCTAAGGTAAAGGTAAAAGTTCCCCTTGCATATATGTGCCAGTCGTTTCCGGCTCTAGGGAGCAGTGCTCATCTCCATTTCAAAGCCAAAGAGCCAGCATTGTCCGAAGACGTCTCCATAGTCATGTGGCTGGCATGACTCAACGCCGAAGGTGCACAGAACGCTGTTACTTCCAACAAGGTGGTTCCTAGTTTTTCTACTTGCATTTTTACATGCCTTTGAACTGCTAGGTTGGCAGAAGCTGAGACAAGTAACGGGAGCTCACTTCATTACGTGGCACTTGGGATTTGAACTGCTGAAATGCTGACCTTTCTGACCGACAATCTCAGCATCTTACCCACTGAGCCACCGCCTCCCTTTATGGTTATCTAATCTCTTCTTTACAACTTCCAGTGTTGGAGCATTTACAACTTGTGGAGGCAAGTTGTTCCACTAATTAATTGTTCTAAGTGTCAGGAAATATCTCCTTGATTAGTTTCCCTCCATTGTTTCTTGTCCTGCCTTTGGGTGCTTTGGAGAATAGTTTCACTCCCTCTTCTTTGTGGCAACCCCTGAGATATTGGAACACTGCTATCATGTCTCCCCTACTCCTTCTTTCTCTTAAGCTAAACATACTCAGTTCCTGCAACCGTTCTTCATATGTTTTAGCCTCCAAGCCCCTAATCCTCTTTGTTGCTCTTCTCTGCACTCTTTCTAGAGTCTCCACATCTTTTTGACATTGTGGCGACCAAAACTGAATGCAGTATTCCAAGTGTGGCCTTACCAAGGCATTATAAAATGGTATTAACACTTCACATTATCTTGATTCTATCCCTCAGTTTATGCAGCCTAGAACTGTGATGGCTTTATTGGCAGCTGCATCACAAGGCTGGCTCATACATTGAATGATGTGAATAATGGGATTTTGTTTCATTTTAAGTGGATTGACAAGAATTCCCACCCAGCAACTGGTGGACTTGTGATTCCGAAGATTTTTTTCAGTCTTAAATGAGCAATATGAAAACTAAAACTGCAAAGTGATTCAAAAAATTGGTGCATAAATAAATAAGAGGGAGAAAAAAAATCTAAGATGCATTATATTGCCAAAAGTATTTGCTCACCCATCCACATAATCAGAAGCAGTTGTGAGCGAATAGCTTTGGCAATATAGTGTATATTGTATATAAAATAGTGTAGAATAATAGTATAAGAGGAATATATGTACACAGATAGATATGAGATGTAGTGTATAGAAATTAGCACATTGAAAGAGCAATATGTATAGAAGAAATACAAGTACCTACCCATGGATATAAGATGGAGTATAGATGAATTAACATATTAGTAGATGAAAATGTATTTATATTGGGCATACCAGATGCTTTGACATAACACAATCATTTTCTTGGCTCAGCTGATAAGGGAGGAGAGCTTGTGGCTTAGAGGCTAATACAACTGCCTAACATGTAAAAACAGCCAAGGTTTGAATCCCAGTAAGGGTATGGCTAGCTGATGAGAGCTAAATAGCTTGAAATGGATCTATACTAGTCTCCCTTTATTTATTTATCAGCACAAATTTATTTATTTCTGACTCTCTCTGTCTCTGTCTCTCTCTCTGTCTCTCTCTCTCTCACACACACATGGATATAAAGGGTATAATAGAGGTATACTGATGTGGAAATGTTGCAAAGATTATAATTGTGTAAAAAAATGGAAAAAACTGTTTAATGAAAGCATTTTTTTAAAAAAACGAAAATGAGGTTGGATCCAATCTTAAATCCTGAAAAGATGCATTTAAAGCTCAGAGCATGATGGAATCCACCGACTCACATTTATGACAGTTGTCGCATCCCGAGGTCATTCTGTGACCTTCTGACAAATAAAGTCAATGGTGAAGGCCAATTCACTTAACAGCCGTGTTACTGACTTTGCAACTGCCGTGATTCGCTTAATGACTGTGGCAAGAAAGCTCATAAAATGGGGCAAAATTCACTTCATCAATGTCTCACTTTGCAACAGAAATTTTGGGCTCAATTGTGGTTGTAAGTCAAAGATGACCTATGTTTTGCTTTAATTAATTTTCTGAATAAAAAATATATATATTTGAAAAAATAAGTTCCTTTCTGAATTAATCTATTTTCCCCCCTCTGATTAACATATTTTCCTCTTTTGGGGGGTAGCTTTTTATTGTGATAGGCAACGAAAGGTCCAATAGCTTTTGGGAAGGTAATCTCCAACCAGATGAAAAATTACAAGTGGATGCCCCAGATGACAAGAGGCTAACTTTTATTACTCAAAAATACAAGGAAAGGAAATTCAGAAAAAATACGCTGCTGTCTCAAACCAAGGATGAGTTAAACAAGGTAATTGCTGGTGGAAATGATAGGGAGGGGAAGAATTTGGGATCCTTTCCACTTTTTGTTGAAAAAAAAATCTGAAATGTTGGCGAGATAAATAGAGGAGAATCTTGTCCTATGTGCTGGCATTAAACTGGGCATGGCTTTCTTAATGCAAAAGGAATGGGTTCATTAATGCGATGGATAGAAATGGAATGAAATAAATAATCACAACCCATAATGGCAATGAGCCTGAAGGATGTAGTTTCTACAAGGGTAGAGTAAAATGAGAATACAATATAGAAGCTGATCAAATTAAGACAAAACCATAACGAAATTACCATAATACGGAGCCATAGAATAGGATGGATCTGTGATGGTGAACCTATGGCATGGGTACCACAGGTGACACACAGGTCCCTCACTGTGGGCACGAGCGCCGTTGCCAGCTGCTTTTCTGGTTTCTGGCATGCTGGTTTTTGCAAGTGCAGGAGTGCCGGAAAATGGCCTGAAAACAGCCAGAAAACAGCTCGGAAATCAACCTGGAAAATGGCCAAAAAACCAGCCAAAAATGGCCAAACCCCAGGTTGTTTTTCTGGCCATTTTCGGAGCCATTTTCTGAGCCATTTTCAGGCAATTTTTCAGGTCATTTTCAGGACAAAAATGAGCTAAAACGGTCCAAAAACCAGTCTGAAAATGGTCCCCAAACAACCTGTTTTCTGGGCCATTTTCAGCCCATTTTTCAGTCCAAAAATGGCCTGAAAATAGGCCCAAAAACACCCAGAAAACAGGCATGCGTGGCATGGCCAGCTGGTCTTTGGGGCTCCGGTGAATGCACATGCACACACATGCATGCACGAGTCCAGTTTTGGCACTCAGTGCCGAAAAGATTCACCATCATTGTGATAGATGTAATAATCTGATTGCTAAGGAAAGTAACTGACTAACTGTTTTTGGTGTGGAATGGGACAACTTGCTACAGCCAACTCGCAATGGCCAACTCACCGTGGCCAACTCTCTATGGCCAACTCACCATGGCCAACTCTCTATGGCCAACTCACCATGGCCAACTCTCTATGGCCAACTCACCATGGCCAACTCTCTATGGCCAACTCACCATGGCCAACTCATCACAGCCAATTCACCATGGTCACATTGTGGGCTAGATCTGGCCCGCGGTCCTTGTGTTTGGCAGCCCTGAGTTAGGCACTTGAGAGCACAATAACTCTTGGTTAGGCACTTGATGATGACAACTCTTTTCCGTAGGCTCACTCTTGTCTTGGTGAGCGACCCCATGCAATTAAGAAATGTCAATCTCTTCTTCTGGTGTTCTGCTCATACTTTTCATCTTTGTGATCAGGCGCTGTGTGCTGCAGTTATTAAGCCGGATGTCTTGGAGACCATGATGCTGTTGTTCAGTGGCGCAGACGTGATGTGTGCAACAGGCGATCCCACGTTCAGCACCCCGTATTTGTTAGCCAAAAAATCTGGGCAGAGATTGCAAATGGAATTCCTCTACCACAATAAGTTTTCAGGTGCGGTTTTCAGGTAGTGTGTGCCTTATAGGGGCTGTGTGTGTGTGTATAATTCAATGAACACCAATTTCAGATTAGCAGAAGCTGTATGGGGCTGTGAATAGAAGTTTGTGTGTCTACATACAATTCAATGAACAGCAATTTTTTTATAAAGATAACACTCTAGAAAGCCTTAGTAAGACCACACCTAGAGTACTGCATCCAGTTTTGGTTACCACACTATAAAAAAGATGTGGAGACTCTAGAAAGAGTGCAGAGAAGAACCATCAGGATGATTAGGGGACTGGAGGCTAAAACATACATTGAACGGTTGCAGGAACTGGGCATGGCTAGTCTAGGGAAGAGAAGGACCAGGGGAGACATGATAGCAGTCTTCCAATATTTGAGGGGCTCCTAGAAAGGCATGAGGCTCAAACTATTTTCCAAAGCACCTGAATGCCAGACAAGGAATAATGGATGGAAATTGAACAAGGAGAGATTCAACCTGGAAATAAGGAAGAACTTTCTGACAGTGAGAACAATCAACCCATGGAACAGAAGTTGCCTTCAGACGTTGTGGGAGCTTCATAATTGGAAGCCTTCAAGAAGAGACTGGACTGCCATCGGTCAGAAATGGTGTAGGGTCTCCTGCTTGGCAGGGGACCTTGGAGGTCCCTTCCAACTTTGGTAATCTCTTAAGGCATCTTGGATCTCCTAATGGACAATCTCTTAAGTATGAGCCAACAGTATGCAGCAGCAAGCAAAAAGCCAAGGCAATTTTAGGCTGCATTAGTTGAGGGATAGAATCAAGATCATATGAGGTTCTAGGCCTGCTTTATAAAGCCCTTAGTAAGGCCGTACTTGGAGTATTGCCTCCAATTCTGGTCACCAAAATGTAAAAAAAAATGTTGAGAGTCTGGAAAGAGTGCAGAGAAGAGCAACAAAAATGATTAGGGGGCTAGAGACTAAAACATATGAAGAGCATCTAGAGGAATTGGGTATGTTTAGTGAGGTGAAAGAAGGACTAGGGGTGATATGATAGCCCTGTTTGAGGAGCACCTACATAGACAAGAGGGTCAAACTTTTTTCCAAAGCATCAAAAGGCAAGACAAGAAACTATGGTTGGAAACTAACCAAGGAGAGAAGCAACCTAGAACTAAGGAAAAAAATTCTTATGTCAGGGTTCCAAATAGCATCCAAAAGTAAATCAGAGTCCAAGGCAAAGTATTGCTCAAAGTTCCAATTTATTAAGAGAGCCATGTTGGCACATTTGGGAAAACCCAAATCTGAAAGCTTCCTGGTTTTCCCCACCTAGTTGAAAGTTCAAGATCTTGCCCCCACACCCACAAGTCCATCACATGGTCCAGTCTCCCATGCTGGCAGTTTCCACCCATCCAGTTCCGGTCAGGTGCAGAGGTGCAGTGACAAAGGATGACCTTGGCTTTCTCAAAAGAATTTTGTTATGGCTACATATCATCTAACACCATACAATCCCCCCCTCCCATTTTCCCACAGGAGAAAATGCATAGTAGAATAATAGAAAGTGTGGCAGGCCAAAAAAGATGGCTGCAGGCCTGACATCTTAATGGTGAGACCAATCAATCTATGGAATAGTTTGCCTTCAGTAGTTGTGGGTGCTCTATCACTGGACGCTTTTGAACAGAGACTGGACAATCATTTGTCTGAAATGGTATAAGGTCTCCTGCTCAAGTGGAGGATTGGACTAGAAGGCCTTACGGGGTCCCTTCCAACTCTATTATTCTTTGCACTATGCTCTATTTCCTGACTACTGAAACCAAATGCTAAGCTTTATCTCCGGTAATGTTGTACTGTAAACTACAGTCAGGTCCAGAAATATTGGGACATCGACACAATTCTAACATCTTTGGCTCTATACACCAGCACAATGGAGTTGGAATGAAACAAACACAATGTGCTTTAACTGCAGACTGTCAGCTTTAATTTGAGGGTATGTACATCCAACTCAGGTGAACGGTGTAGGACTTACAGCAGTTTGCATATGTGCCTCCCACTTGTTAAGGGACCAAAGGTAATGGGAGAATTGGCTTCTCAGCTGTTCCATGGCCAGCTGTGTGATATTCCCTCATTTACCCCAATTACAATGTGCAGATAAAAGGCCCCTAGTTCATTTCAAGTGTGCTATTTGCATTT
The DNA here is from genome assembly GCF_964273705.1 of Natrix helvetica. NCBI lineage: Eukaryota > Metazoa > Chordata > Lepidosauria > Squamata > Natricidae > Natrix > Natrix helvetica. Next base: position 72,309,455 of record NC_138558.1, on the reverse strand, counting down.
GGAATCTGTTGCTGTCAACTCTCAAGATGAGATCCAAAGAGCTGTCACTGTCAGTGAAGCAAGCCATCATTAGGCTGAAGAAACAAAACAAACCCATCAGAGAGACAGCAAGAACATTAGGCGTGGCTCCTAATGTAAACCGCTCCAAACTTGATTGCAGGAAATACGACTTCAGCAACAGAGTGGTCAACGCCTGGAATGCTCTACCTGACTCCATTGTTACAAACCCCCAGAGGTTCAACCTTAAACTGTCTACCGTTGACCTCACCCCATTCCTAAGAGGTCCGTAAAGGGGGCGTGCATAAGCGCACCAGCATGCCTACTGTTCCTGTCTTACTGTCCCCATTTATTCGTACCCATTTCCTGGGTTTTTATTCATGTTTATTCCTATTCCTGTTATCTTGTACATGAGTGACAAAGTGAATAATACATACATACATACGTACATAATAAATATAAATACAAATAAATAGATCTGACTCTGCATCAGCCTTTCTAGCTTCCACTCTTCAGAGCAGAGAAGTCTTAAGCAATGATTTGAAATGTAACTTCCATCACTAACGTTTCTTCATTAATTTATAGATTTTTCTCACGTTGATGGCAGCACCAACACCACTGCCTCTCCCAATTCACCTTTACCATCCTTCCTTTGTGATAATTTATACATGGTTTCCTTCAACCCTTCCAAGCTGTTTAGTGACAGGAAAATTAAAGAAGGTATGTTGGTCTTTCTTTCTTATCTATGGCTTGGGTATCCTGGTAACTATATCGGTCAGATGCCAAATCTCAGAAACCATAGCTTGAGCCAAGGATGAAGGAGGAGAAACTTGGTCTGCAGTAGAAAACATATCCCTACCAAGTATTTTATTTATTTATTTGTTTGCTTGTTTGTTGGTTTGTATTCTTTTGTCCACCCAACAACTAATCCACCAAACAAAAAAAGACATAAAATTGCTGCAGCTTTTAAATCAACAGGCAGTCTGGACTAAAATGTTCTAATGATAAAATCCGCAAAACAAAACCTTGGCCATTATCATGTTGATTGTGGTGAGATAAATCAGATAGATGGATGGATGGATGGATGGATGGATGATAAGAAGCTAGAAGTTAGATGATAGATAGATAGATAGATAGATAGATAGATAGATAGATAGATAGATAGATAGATGATAGATAGATAGATAGATAATAATAATAATAATAAATTTGAATTTATTAGCCGCTCCCTTTCCAGGCAGGACTCGGGGCGGCGTACAATGGGCATATAGAACATAGAAACATGTGTACAAACACATAAACATACAAAAATACAGAGACACACATGCACGGAGGAGGTAACCAATTACAACATTTAGACAGTTAAAATCCCCATTAAAATACCCCAATTGTAAAAGACCCAATGTACAATTAAAATTTAAAATTTAAAAAGACAGTCAGGAGGAGTGAGAAAAATTACGGTTGAGCCAGGCCAGATAATTGAAAGAGGTGGGTCTTCAGCTGTACACGGAAGGAGCGGAGGTCGGAAGTAATCCTGATGTCACGGGGGAGGTCATTCCACAGGGCTGGGCCCATCACAGAGAAGGCTCTGCTCCTGGGTGTCGCCCCCCGACACTGTTTGGCGGACGGCACCCGGAGAAGTCCCTCTCTGTGTGAGCGAATTGGTCGCAGGGATGTGTGGGGCAGGATGCGATCCTGCATGTAACTAGGCCCTGTGCCATGAAGCGCTTTAAAGATCATAATCAAAACCTTGAAACACACTCGGTAGACTACAGGAAGCCAGTGCAGCTCGCGCAGGAGAGGTGTTACAGGGGAGTATCTAGTCCTCCCCATAATCACCCGCGCGGCCGCGTTCTGGACCAACTGCAGTCTCCGAGTGCATCTCAAGGGAAGCCCCATGTAGAGAGCATTGCAGTAGTCCAGGCGAGACGTCACTAGCGCATGGGTGACTGTGCGTAGGGCATCCCGGTCCAATAAGGGGCGCAATTGGCGCATCAGGCGGACCTGATGGAACGCCCCCCTTGCCACGGCTGTTACATGGTCATCCATGGACAGCCGGGCATCTAGGAGGAAGCCCAAATTGCGCACCTGTTCCATGGGGGCTAGTTGCACGCCCCCGATGGCCAGAGATGGAAGCACCTGGTTGAACCGGGAGGCCGGAAGCCACAGCCACTCCGTCTTGGAAGGGTTGAGTTTTAGTCGGTTGCCATCCATCCAGACCCGTACGGCCTCCAAACAGATGATTGATAGATAGATAGATAGATAGATGATAGATAGATAGATAGAGATAGAGAGATAGATGAGACAGACAGACAGACAGACAGACAGACAGATAGATAGATTGATAGACAGAGAGAGAGAGAGAGAGAGAGAGAGAGAGAGAGAGAGAGAGAGAGATGATAGATGATAGATGATAGATAGATGATAGATAGATAGATAGATGATAGATAGATAGATGATAGATGATAGATAGATGATTGATAGATAGATAGATAGAGAGAGAGATAGATAGATAGAGATAGATAGATAGAGAGAGAGATAGAGAGATAGATAGATAGAGATAGAGAGATAGATGAGATAGACAGACAGACAGACAGACAGACAGATAGATAGATAGATAGATGAGAGAGAGAGAGAGAGAGAGAGATGATAGATGATAGATAGATGATAGATAGATAGATAGATAGATAGATAGATAGATAATAGATAGATAGATAGATAGATAGATAGATAGATAGATAGATAGATAGATGATAGATAGATGATAAATGATAGAGATAAAACCTAGATTATGCTGTAAAGTATATGTAGGATGGATGAGAGATTAACTAAGATAAAGATGACAGATACTGAAGAAAGAAAGAAAAAGAGGAAAAGAGAAAAAAGAAAAAAAAGAAAGAAAAAGAAAAAGAAAAGAAGCCAGGAAGGAAGGAAGGGTAGGAGAGAAAAAAAGAGAAAGAAAGAGGAAGGAAGGAAGTCTTCTTCCCTTTATGCATTTTAGGAACATAAGAGTGACACTGATCAGTTTTAACACTATAGGAAATCTTGCCTGTTATATTTATTACAAATCTTATCAGAATACATTGGTCTGTGTGTGTGTGTGTGATATTTTTGAGGCTCTTTTTTCTCCCTTCCTTCCCTCCGCCCCGCTATAGCTTGTCTTCCTTGGCTTTGCCCCACTGAGCAGGCTTTCTACCCTGCAGCGTAAAATAGATTGACCCTCGTCTTGACTTCTCTTTCCATCCCCTTGTGGCGAGTTGGGATGAAGAGCTGCCCCTTTTAGCTTTTGGCCGCTCGACATTCAACCCTTTATTTTGCAAGCAGCTTCTGTGAAGCTACTGTTTTGTTTCCCTGCGGCTTTTATTTCTGTTTCAGTTTCAGACGGTGCCTTATTTTTCTGCGTATGTTTTCTTTCTCTTTTTTCCTTTTTGTCTCCTGATCTCTCGTGTTTGCGTCTTGATAGTTTTCTGTACATCTGCAATTGGCGACTACAATACGAAGCTCTTAAAAGCCTCTGATTTTTCCTCCCACGCCTGCGTCATTTCAGCGAGCCTATTTAAAAATATCAAAAGGAAGGGAAGAAGCTTCCCTAGGCTTATTCACATTAACCACCCAAATATCTCCCTGTTTAAATTGAAAGCTTTGGTTGGAAATTGGGCTGGCTACTTAAATGAACCTAGATAGGAAGCGGAGTAATTGACTTAATTTACAAATCTGATTATTTCTGATAGGGATGGAAGTTCAAAGAATTTTATTTCATGCAGAGGTGTAGGTAAAATACATAGGTTCAATATGTCAGATGTGAAATGTGCAAATACTCTGTTTCCCAGAAAATAAGACCTCCCAGGATAATAAAACCAATCGGGCTTTTGAGCGCATGCATTAAAAATAAGCCCTCCCCCAAAATATTGCAACACAGCAGCAGCCACGAGGTGACCACGCTCACCTCAAAAATAATAAGGCCTCCTCGAAAATAAGGCCAAGTGCTTATTTTGGGGGGGGGGGGTTGTCAAAAGAAAATAAGACTCTGTCTTATTTTCAGGAAAACACGGTATTGATTTTAAATCCAGGCAAGATTTTACTTCATCTACTCTCATCTGCTCTCCCGTTTTATGCATTCTGTATTAGGTGCCTCGATGTGGTTACCTGTCTTATTTGAATTCCCAGCCTGTATGGGGACTGGGTTTTTAAAAGCATTATTAGTGAACTGCAGTGGCATAGTGGTTAGAGTGCAATACTGCAGGCTACTTCTGCTGACTGCCGGCTGCCTGCAATTTGGCAGTTCAATTCTCACCAGGTTCAAGGTTGACTCAGCCTTCCGTCCTTCCGAGGTGGGTAAAATGAGGACCCAGATTGCTGGGTCAATAGGCTGACTCTGTAAACCACTTAGGGAGGGCTGTAAAGCACTGTGAAGTGGTATATAAGTCTATTGCCTTCTTCCCTCCCTTCCACGGTAGCAAGGTTGTTAGAATGCTGCATTGCAGGCTAACTCTGCCCACAGTCTGCAGTTCGATCCTGACCAGCTCATGGTTGATGTAGCTTTCCATCCTTCCAAGTTCAGTAAGATGAGGATCAAAATTGTTATAATATAAGTCTATTGCTAGTCCTCCCTCCCTATTTCTTTCTTAAAGATAACATAACTTTGTTAAATGGTTTGATCATTAAAAGTAGAATCCTTTGGAAGTTAAAATAACATGTCTAGGATAATTCACCGCAGCCACCTTGCCATGGCCAATTCACCCTGTTCCTCCTTTGGCATCCTGTCTTTAAGGATTCTATTCCACCATTTCTTTGATATATATACAAGAATTACACCAATATGAAATTAGAGCAAGGATGCTGAAGGAGGGACAAAATGAAATGGGAATGACAAAAATTAAAATAACATCAAAGAAACAGTGAGTTGTGTTAAGTTATCCCGCCATTGGCCAGGTGAGTTGGCTTGGATGAGTTGGCTGTTTCAAAGTTTGTTGCATAAATTCAAATCCAGAAGCACACACAGGTAACTGATGCAGCAGGATTCATTAACTGAATAAACGTACAATACCAACAGGTGGTTTTTCCGAGGAAACACAAGGCAGGAGAGTTACAGGCAAACACAAGCAGTTAGCTTTCATTTCCACAGACAAGCCCAGGTAGACTGCTAGTTTACTTCTCAGAACAGCAGACTGCTTAATTCTTACGTTTCTGTTTCAATTCTTTGCACAGACTCAGATTTGTTTAAGCTCCCACTGACTGACTTAGTTGCTATGCCTATTCATTGGCTGACCTTGTTCCCATGTCTCTCCTAGTCATGAATATTTTAACAGGCTGGGATGAGCCTAGTCATGAATATTTTAACAGGCTGGGATGAGCCAGCCACAGCGAGTTGTCCCATTCTGAAAGTAACAGCTAGCAAATTCACTAAATCATAGAATCCTTTGGTAAAGGCAGATGGAAGATGGAAGTTTTGCAAGACTCATTTAAAAACTATGTTTGTTTCCATCATGGATTATTTGCTAATCATCCTGTGATAACGGTTAACTCTCCAGTTAATAAAGAAATCCCTCTTTAAATATAGAGTGCAGTAAGAGATGGTGCGTGTTGGAAAGCGGCTTTTTGAGTTACTATGAGAATGAGAAGATGGCCACCCCAAGTGGGACATTGGACATTGGTGAAGTCATCTGCCTTGTCATTCATAAGTCAGAAGACGCCTTACTCATGGGGTAAGTCTGGGGTCTTTGTTGGTTTTGGTTAATGATTTGCCAATGTTGATATTATTATTACTGTTCTGACCTAGGCTTTCCAAAATCACAAAGCAGACTCCTTCTCCCAACAAAACCCATTTTTATTACGCTACTGGGAATTCCTTTCATTCATATCCAGCAAAGTCCCAGAAAATAGACTCTCAAGGGTGAATTTACAATCACAGACCTTGTCAGGCTTGGAGAGCTGCCAGGCCGATAAGCAACACTATGCAAGCAAATACTTGGCAAGGAGTCTCTGACAGTCATGAACAAATGTTTACACTAATTGAATGAACTAATTGTCTCCTGCAAAGTCCCCTCCCCTTTTGCTCTGCTTTATTCCCTCTGGGAGGGGTCATTCATTATCCACCTGTGCCTTTATTCCCCAGTTGGATCTTGTTACTTAGCTGTTCCCTTCGTCTGGCAGCTCTGTGCATGCACACATCAGGAACAGTCTCCAGTTGTTCTTCTGCCTCACTGATGTCTGACTCCGAAGGCAGCTGATAACTGGCATATGGCCCTGGCCTCCTCTCTGCCTCCGACACAGAGCCCTCATCAGAGCCTTCCCCAGATTCCAGGACTGGCCCATGTTCCTCCCAACCTCCTCACTGTCCGAATCTGCTGCCAGCTCCTCAGGCTGCTGGGGGGCCACAACAATTATTATTATTATTTTACAAAGCAACTTTTTATAATGGTTGTTACATTCTTACTGTGGAAGTTTCAATTCTGGATTTCTTGTTGTAAATTGCTGGGAATTCACAGCAGATCTGAAGATAAACAAATAGAACATAGAATCACAGTTGGAAGGAACCTTGGAGATCTTCTAATCTAGCCCCCTGCTCAAGCAGGAGACCCTATAGCATTCCAGAGAAATGGGTATTAAGTGTCTTTTTGAAAGCCTCCAGTGATGGAGTCCCCACAACCTTTGAGTTCCACTGATTATTTGACGGTTGATTGAATGGAATGGAATCAATTAATAAATCTATGGATGAATGAATGATTGAATCCATGAATGAATCAATGAATTGAGTGAGTGAATAAATGAATGAATGATCTGAATGAATGAATGATTTGAATTGAATGAATCAATTAGTGAGTGAATGAATGAATGAATGATTTGAGAAATTAAACTCACACATTATGGATACAAAGACTTTGAATTTTCCCTCTTCCAATAAAACATTACTTTTAATGAACTTAATGAAATTGGAATTACTTGATATTAATCAGTCTTTTTAAATCAGTGGGTTTAGGAGTTCATGGCAGATCCGGCAATATACAAATGGAGTGAGAGAGTGGATGGATAAGTGATTGAATGATTGATTGATTGATTGATTGATTGAATGAATGAATGAATGATGAATGAATGAATGAAGACTGAATGAATGAATGATGAGTTAATGAATGAATAAATGAAGACTGACTGACTGACTGAATGATTAATAAATGAATGAGTGATGAATGAATGAATGATTAATGAATGAATGAATGAAAGATGAATCAATGAATGAAGACTGACTGAATGAATGAATGAATGAATGAGTGATGAATAAATGAATGAATAAATGAATGATGAGTGAATGGATGCATGAAGACTGAATGAATGAAGACTGAATGAATGAATGAAGAATGAATGATGAATGAATGAATGAATGATGAATGAATGAATGATCTTCTGAGAAATGAACTTATGCTTTATAAGCAGGGTAAAGGTTTTGAGTTTGCTCTTTCCCAATAAAACTTTATTCTTAATGAACATAGTGAAATTAAAATTCCTTGGTATTCAATGCTCTATTTGAATCGGTGGAGCTTGTAAAAATTACAAACTTTTCCAGTGAGGATATTCCTGTCAATTTTTTAAAGCCAGGATTTGCATCTCTGATAGCTCAGGGGTACTTTTTTTCCGGGAGGGAAAACAGACTTCAAAGGTGTTAGCTCCCTGTGTGGAAGAATTATTTTTTAACAAATAAGGAAGTGGAATACCATAATTAGAAGCATCTCTAGCAATTTCTCCCCTGCTTCCAAGTAAGGCTGAACCTCCTGGGGTCCTGGGTTTGCCCAGATGTGAATTTTCTATTCTTTCCCTCTATTTATTCCAGCTGGAATAGAAAAAGGATCAATTTCGATCTTCTTTCTTAAAGCCCAAACGTAACAGCCTTCTGCAAATTCTGCAACAGAAGGAAGGTAGCTAAGCAACCCTGTAGACCTCCGCCTGGAGATTGGGGTAATGCACGTTTCAGTCCAGGTATCTAGCTATAAAAAGGCATTTGTGGAGCCAATGGGAATATAAGGGAGAGAAAAAAACAAGGGAAGGCAACAAGGGACCTGCACACATTCCAAAATCAACAGAGTTTGCCTGACTAAACTAGTTGTGTTATCTCCTTAGAGCCTTTGGATTTGGTTTACGTTCATTGTGTCCTGCATAAAAATCCACACAGAGGAATAATCTGGGCTTCCTGTTTGGTTGTTAGTAGCCTTCCTCCATTCCATTCCACCCCATTCTTCCTTCCCTCTCTTCCTTCCATATATCCTTCCTTCCCTCCCTCCCTTCCATACATCCCTCCCCTCATTCAATACATCCCTTCCTTCCACCCTCCCTCCCTTCCCTCCCTCCCTCCCTCCCTCTCTTCCTTCCTACATCCCTTTGTTTCCTCCCTCCCTTCCATACATCCCTTCCCTCCTTCCTCCCTTCCATACATCCCTCCCCTCCTTCAATACATCCCTTCCTTCCTTCCATCCCTCCCTCCTTTACTTCCTTCCCCCCTCCTTCTCTTCCTTCCCCCCTCCCTCTCTTCCTTCCCTCCCTTCCTTCCCTCCCTCTCTTCCTTCCATACATCCCTTCCTTCCTTCCCTCTCTCCCTTCTTTAGACACATCCTGTCTATACATCTGGCTGACACTGTGACCAACCACAATCAGGTCAGGGATAAAACCGACAAGGATGAAGTTAATTGCTCTAGGTGTGTTTTCACGATATCCCTTCTATGTACATGAGAAGACCTTTTGCAGGGCCTGGAAAAAAAATGATGGTGTGATCTTTAAATCTGTCAGTGAGATTTTAATAGAGTAGGATACGATAGGAATAGGAATAGGAGTGGAATAGAATAGAATAAATGGGAATGGGAATAGGAATAGGACTGTGGTGGGATGGGATGGGATGGGATAAGTTAGAATAGAATAGAACAGAATAATAACTTTATTGTCACTTTGAATGTACCCTAATTGACCTACACTATATTGCCAAAAGTATTTGCTCACAACTGCTTCTGAATATGTGGATGGGTGAGCGAATAATTTTGGCAATATAGTGTACATTAAAATGAAATTTCAATGCATACAGCTCTCAAAGGGTCACCACCTCTAACATATACTACATAAACGTGACAAAATGAATGAATGAAAGAAAGAAAGAAAGAAAGAAAGAAAGAAAGAAAGACACACACACAGAGACAGAGAGACAGACAGACAAGAAATTAAAAATATGCATATACTCACATATATTATATGACACAGAGAAACAACACAATCTAGTTCGGAGGTATATCTCTACGGCGAGAATTTTCTGAAGTAGTGTAGGTAGTTAGCACCCACCCCTCTCCTAGAAGAATGAAATATTTTAGGAAATATTAAAAAGGCAGAATATTACGTTTTCCCTGGATGAGAAAAAGGAGAAACGTGTTTTAAAGACAAAGCAGCTCCCTGGAGCTCCCTGCTCCCCCCTCCCTTCAGCTCCAGGGTGATGGGATGAAGACATGGCCCTCAGGACATGACAGGATTAGCCCTCTGCCCCTCTCACCACATGGCACCTGGGAAGATTACATCACCCAGCAAGGCTCAACCAAGCCTGGGACTCAGGACAGCCTACAGAGTTGCCCCTGGGAGTCTGACAACCAATCAGAATATAAACTCAAACTCAAAAGCTCAGAGAGGGTATAAGACTCAGGCACTTTCAGCATCTTCTCTCTTTTTTCTTCTTCACCCAACATCTTCAAGGCATGTGGTCATGTCCACCATTCAAACCATCTTTCCAAACAGCCTCCATGTTTCCAGTGTCTTTCCCCCCCTCTTGGAACCCAGAAGGACATTTCTTCCAACAATAGATGCTCAAAGACACCATATTTTCCATTTCAGTTCTAAAGCCATAGCTAAATGTAACTCTGAAGACTTCTCTTCCCCCACTCCCCAGTTTAAAAAAATCGAGCCTCAATTTGATCAGGTAATATGATGACTATTGTTCTTTCCCTCCCACCTAAATTATTGGTTTAGTTCCCTTATTCTAGCTTTTCATTCCTTAGTCTGGTTGATCCCCTTCCTGTTCCTCTTCATTAGACTGTCAAATGCATATCGATTCCCCATTATCTTCCAAACAAATGCAACACAAATGAAAGCACTTTAGAGAACAAAACTTTGTGCTATTTGTTGCCAAGGAGTAAGGTCTGTACCCTTTATTGTTTTGCTTTTCTAAAGCTAATGCTAAATAAATTTGATTCATCTTTTCCTTGGCAATTTTAGAGCGATGTTTACTTTTGAAATCTACTTACTGTCAGAACGCGCATTTCTCTTCGGAGCTGAAACAGCGCCTTGCCAACGAAAATGGACTCGGGCAATATCTAAGGTAATTTTGGTAATTATCTGTTAAAGACAGACACCTTTAAAGGGAATGGAAAGGAAAAAAACACACTTGTTTTAACAAGGAGATTTCCGACAAAGCATTTTTTTTTTAAGGGAAGCAAATTTAGATTGCAAAGAAGTAAAAACTGTTTTCTTGGTTAATGGCAAAGGTTCTTGTGGCTTTTTAAGAAACAGTGCAGTTAAACATAAATTTTAAAAGACTATTTTTAAAAAAATGATTTGATATTCTTGAGTTGAGAAACTCCACCCAAGTTTTTACTAGTAGAAGCCGTTTTCAGAGTAAATGTTTTTTTTTCTTTCGTGAGCAAAATTCTGGCTTTTCTATTTTGTACTTTTTTTTTAATAAGGATTTTTATTTTTTAAGGATAAACTTACACAAACAAAACATAAAACATAAAAACATCTTCCAGATACATCTAGCATGTCAGTTGGTTACAAAACTTTTATGCATCCTCTCCATAGTCCTCACTTACAATTTATATAAAATCTCATATTATCAATCTAATATATGTATACATTATTATCATTATTAATCTTTTATTTGACTATAACTATTATTCCTTCATTTTGTAAGAGATATTCTAAATTTTGAATTAATTTATATTATAATAATTCATTACATCCTTCTAAATCCATCCAATAATAATACATATTTATATTATATTCTGTGTCATTCCATTGTCCTTGTATTGTAAAATTCTCAGTCATATTTCATTTCCATATTTTTTTGCCTAACCATTGGTAAAATAAATCCCATATCTTATAAAATTGTTCATCTTCTTGTTCTCTAATTTCAAATGTCAATTTACTCATTTCAGCACATTCCATTAGTTTATGAATAACTTCCTCCTGTGTTGGTATTTTCTCATTTTTCCAGTTTTTAGGAAATACAATTCTAGCCGCTAACACATTTACAATCAAATATTTCAATTCTCTACTATATGTTTCCGGTAAAATCCCCAATAAAAATATCTCTGGTTTAAAATCCATGTGTGGATTTTAGTCCAGTACTTTTTAGCTTGAAGAAGATTTTATAGCCTTCCCTCTTTTGAGAGGGAATAACGTACCTTATCAAAATGATTTGATATTCTTGGGTTTAGAAACTCCACCCAAGTTTTTACCAGTAGAAGCCATTTTAAGAGTAACTGTTTTATTTCCTTTCTTGAGCAAAATTCTGGCTTTTCTGTTTTGTACTTGAAGAAGATTTTATATCCTTCTCTTTTTGGTTTTTAGCTTTCAGTTTACTTTATTGTCATTGCACCTCATACAATGAAATGAAATGCCATCTTCAGGGTACATTATAACTATAAAAATAAAACACAAACACACATCCTTCACATTCTATATAATTGAAATTGAAAACCCGTAGAATTCAATATAGTTACCGTAGAATTCAATATAGTTACCGTAGAATTCAATATAGTTTCTGCCCTGGGATAGAAGCTGCTTTTCAGCCTATTTGTCCTAGTTTTTATTGTCCTGTACCGGCTGCCAGATGGTAATAGTTCAAAAAAATGGTGCCCAGGATGAGGTCATGTTTTGAACTTTCTTAAGGCAGTGGGGGCTATAAAGCTCTTCCAAAGAGAGGAGGGGGCAACCAATGATCCTCTGGGCAATGACGTTGACCCTCTGGAGCTCTGTCCTATCTGCCCCTGTGCAATTGGCAATCATACACAGGTGCAGTAAGTTAAAATACTCTCTAGGGTGCAGTGGTAGAAGGTCACCAGCAGTTTTCCATTCAGTTGTTGTTTCCTGAGAAGTCTCAGATAGTATAATCTCTGCTGGGCCCTTTTGACCAGGGCTGCAATGTGAGTTGTCCTCTTTTATGACAACACCCAGAAACTTAAAACTGGCCACTTGCCCCACTCGGTCTCCATTTTTAAGCAAGGAGTGAACTTTTGTATTCTAAGAAGGAGCTTTGGCTCAAACCTTTGTACTAATTTTTGTTTCTGTTCGCAATAGCACTTTGTACCTGAATTGGCCCGAGGTCTTCAGGAAAGAGAGACTGATGTCATCGGCCAGTTGTTCTACAAGGATTGCCAGGACTTGGATAATTGGAAAAAAGGCTGGTTTGCTTTAGAGAAGACCAGCTTGTATTTTTGCCTGGAACTGGAAAATTTGCAAGAGAATTCAATGTATCTAAGGCGGCTCCAGGAGTTAAGTAAGACTTAAAAGGAAAACATTAGATTGATTTCATAACAGCTTGAAAACTTCACAAATCCATTGTGAACAGATAGGGATATCTTGGGTTAAATACAGGTAGTTCTCGACTCATTGTTCTGACCTAAGCTTCCTGAGACAGTAAAAAATTACACACTTAGTCCCAAAAACCACTTTTTATTTAAAAAGCTGTGAATTATGGTCATTCACAGCCCATAATGACTCACAAATAGTTTGTGAAGAGTCCGACAGAAGTCTGTCACAGTCTTTCAGGGTAAGGCTCATAAGCACCCACCTTTATCTCCCTTGAAATGCTGCTGGAGACCTAACTGCCAATTTGCAAGGCCAAATGGAGCACAGAGTCAAATAGAGTTTCTCAAAGTTTGAACCGACCAGAACGAACAAAGTTGCTTCCTGCAAAAGCTCACCTCCGTTTGCTCCTCTTTTATATCTTATGGGAGGGGCCAATCATCTCCAAGCCTTACTCCCGAGTTGCTATTTTTGTCTTAACTGTTCTTGCCTTCTGGCAGCTCTGCACATGCGCTCATTGGGAACAGGCTCCCCCTGTTCCTCTGCCTCGCCAATGTCAGGCTCTGAAGGCAGCACATAATTCCCAGATGGTCCTGGCTGCCTCTCTACCACCAACACAGATCCCTTGTCCGAGCCTTCTCCAGGCTCCAGGACTGGCCCGTGCTCCTCCCCAACCTCCTCACTGTCCGACTCAACTGCCAGCTCCGCAGGCCACTGCCAGACCGCAATACTCATGACTACGGCCATTGTAACTTCAAACACTCATTAAATGAACTGTTGTAAGCAGTAGTGGGACCCTACCAGTTTAACAACCAGTTCGATGATTACATGCTTTGCACAGGTGCAGAGTTTTGAGAAAACTTACCTTTGGTGTTACTGCTGGGGAGGAAAACAGCTGAGGCAGGCCAATCTGCTTTGCCGCGCGACTCAGCTGAGAGGATATGGGTCAGTAAAACGCAAGGGTGGGTGGGCGGTCCCAGCTGATCATCAGAGCGAACCAGAACTGGTTCGCTCCCAGATAATCGTCGGAGCTACCGGTTCGCCCAAACTGGTCCGAACCGGTAGAATCCTACCCCTGGTTGTAAGTCAAGAAGTAACTGTAGTTTCCTGAATCTCGTGGTTTCTTCTCACACGACTTCAGGAACATATGAAGCAATAATTGTCAAGTACTGGGATATATCAGTTAGCTGTATTGCCTCAGTCATTATGATGAAGGAATGGCCATAAGACATTCGGATTGTAAAGAAGTAGAATTGTAAAGTTGGCTTTGCTAAGGTGTGTAAAAATGAACACCAGAAGAGAAAGTGACTGGTCAGCCGTGATCATGTTAGATGACACTTGAGTGATCCAGGCAATTAAGAAACCCATCCTATCTACTCCAAAATTCCACCTTCCACATGGCAGCAAGAGCACCTATCAGAAAGATCCCATACTTCACTGGACATTCACGTTACCTGAGAGTAGATTCAGCTCTCTTATTAAAGCTTAAGGATCTTTCTCTCCAAGTTCAACCTAGCAATCCAACAGGGATGAGAACTGTAGGGATGACAATCAGCGAATCAGAACTCAAGAGCCAATAAAGGAGAATATTTGTAGCTCAGGGTTGAAATGAGGAAATTCACCCAAAGTCACCCAGCCAGTTTTCATGCCCACGTTGGGACTAGAACTCACCATCTCCTGGTGATTGGCCCAAAGTCACATCCAGACTAGAGACTGTGTCATATAATATATGTGGGTATGTGGGTATATGCATAAGTCAGTCTTCCTTTCTTTCTTTTCTTTCTTTCCTTCTTTTCTTTCTTCCTTCCTTTTTCCTTCCTTTTTTCCTTCCTTTCTTTTCCTTCCTTCCTTCCTTCCTTCCTTCCTTCCTTCCTTCCTTCCTTCCTTCTTTCTTTCTTATTTTGTCATGTTTATTCAGTGTATATTGGAGGTGGTGACATTTTCAGAGCTGTATGCAATGAAATGTCATTTTAATATATGTCCATTAGTGTACATTTAAAGTGACAATAACATTATTCTTCTCTTCTCTCCTCCCTTTTCTTCTTCTCTCTTCTCATTTATTTGTCTCTCTTCTCTCTTCTCTTCTTCTCTCTTATCTCATATCTTATCTTCTCTTTTCTTATCTCTAATTTCATCTCTTCTCCTCTCCTCTTATCTCTATTATCTCTCATATCTTCTCTTCTCCTCTCCTCTCCCCTCCCTCTCCCTGCTCTTCCCCTCCCCTGGCAAGCAGCAATAAATAAATTACTCTGAAATAGCTCCTCCTTTCATTCTTGTTTCCTTGAGCCAGATATCTACTTCTTTCCTCTTTACTACTTGCTAACTTCTCTTAATTCCATGCCCTGAGACAAAGGGCTATTAAAAATAGATTATTTCCAAGCCTCACTGTTACTGAGCGTAAGTTTCCTTATAGATTTCCTGCACTTAGGAAAAAAGCGGATTTGTTTAAGTGTGTCAACAGCTCTGCCTTTCATGTTTCAGCGATCAGCAGCTGCGTCCAGAATGGAGAAAAAACAGATGTTCTGCTCCTGGTCGAGAAAGGAAGGTAAGCTGTAAATTATAGGTGCTTAAGAAAAGGATGAGGGCTGAGCAAACCAGTTGGAGGGATTTGCTACAGATCTTGGCAAATATCCCATTAGCAGATGTGTGGGTGGGTACATACCTTTTGAAAACGCTCAAGACAGATGGAGATAGTTCTGCCTTGATGCTGTTCTGACACAGCTCCCCAAGCACGACAAACCCTTTGTGTTTAAATAAATGATTCCTTTATTAGAAGCGCCAGCAGCCCCGGCAAAAGGCTTCTCTCTCTCTCAACGCAGGCCAACAAGTTTGTCCAGGAGGTTAGATGTCTGCCACATCTATTCATCTCCGCCCCCTCCCTTTTATCCCCAGAGCTAGGGTGGGGCTTGTCTAGCAGCAGTGGCTCTTCTGTCCCAAGGACCGGCCCATAGACTTCCACTGCTCTCCTCTCCTCTTCTTTCTGCCTATCTGCATGTCAGGCACTGGGCAGTGAAAAATGGTTCATAAAACTGGTTCCATCCATTATGCGTAGTCCTCGACTTACAACCAAAACTGAGCCCAAACTCGCTGTTCCTCGCTGAGATACTTGTGAAGTGAGCTTTGCTCCATTTTACGACCCTGCTTGCCAGGGTGGTTAAGTGAATCACTGCAGCTGTTAAGTGAGTTGCACAGTTGTTAAGTGAATCTGGCTTCCCCACTGACTTTACTTGTGAGAAGGTCATAAGTCGTGATTACGTGCCCTCCACCACACACACACACACCCCGGGGACACTGCAACCGTCATAAATATGAGGTTGCCAAGCATTCAAATTTTGATCGCATGGCCATGGCGATACTGCAGTGGTCATGGGTGTGAAAAAAGATCCTAAGTCACTTTTTTTCAAAGATGTTGAAAATTGGGTCACTGTCGTAAGTCAAGAACTGCCTACTGAGACCCAACTTTTGTCCTTTTGTCCCCTTAACAACTTGATTCTTTTCCCTGAAGAAGCTTTCCCTGGCTTTTGTCCACCCTGCTTCACTGACTTTCAACGGTTTTTCCCGCTCTTTTACCTGTCAGCGCACAGGTTTCCTCAGAGCTATATTTGACAGCGGTGGCCATTTTGTTACCATGGCGGTGATTTTGTACAGGCCTGGTATCATTTGTAGGTGCGCTATTGATTGAGGCTTATATTTTTTTTACCAAGAAATGCTTAAAAATGTCCTTTTCATGCACCGAGACCTGGAAATTGGAAGAGCAGCCGCATGCAGTACGCATGCGCACGCTGGGAAGATTATCTTCCCATTTCCAGCACTCGCATGCACACTGGCCACCTGGTCTTCCGGTTTCTGGCACCCATGTGTGCATGAAGACCAACTGGCCGTTGTACATGCGTGTCCCAGAAACTGGAAGATCATCTTCCCAGCGCATGCAAGCCAGTGGGCGTCTGCTCTTCCAGTTTCTGGTGTTCCCACGTATGTGAAGAACAGTTAGCCAGCGCACCAGAACACGGAAGAGCAACAGGTGGCTGATGGCTCTGCATGCCAGTTCCAGCATGCGTGGCATAGGTTTGTCATCACGGGTCTAGTGTCACATTTGTGTGATTGGTTCTCGTCCTGGGTTTTCATTGACAAATAGAGCATTTTCACCTCTCTCTCTCTTTCTCTCTCTGTCTCTTTCTCTATCTCTGTCTCTCTCTTTCTCTCTCTTTCTCTCTGTCTGTCTCTGTCTTTCTCCCTTTCTCTCTGTCTCTCTCTTTCTCTGTCTTTGTCTGTCTCTCTCTCTCTCTGTCTCTCTCTCTCTTTCTCTCTCTCTGTCTCTCTCTCTTTCTCTCTCTCTGTCTCTCTCTCTTTCTCTCTCTTTCTTTCTCTCTCTCTCTTTCTCTCTCTGTCTCTCTCTCCCTCTCTTTCTTACTTTCTCTCTCTCTCTCTCTCTTTCTCTCTGTCTCTCTCTCTGTCCGCCTCTGTCTCTCTCTCTCTCTCTCTCTCTCTCTCTCTCTCTCTCCACCTTTTGCTGTTTTTCCTCAAACTTTTTTGCAGGACATTATACATCCGTGGCCACACCAAGTTGGATTTCACCGTCTGGCATAGTGCCATTGAAAAAGCAGCCGGTACCAATGGCAACCTGTTAGAAGATCAGCAGCTCAGCAGAAATGATGTGCCGATTATAGTCAACAGCTGTATCGCATTTGTTACGCAATATGGTAAGTGGAGATGGGCATTTGTTCAGATTCCCGAAAATTGGAGAGGTACTCGGATAGAGGACTTAAGAAGCATCGCCGTTGGATTACATTACATGGGCTTGAGCTGTGATGTGTAAAGACTACATTTTGAGTTGTGTTTGCTGTAATGATGAGTTCGGAGTAGTGTTGTGGCCCACCAGCGGCCAGTGGAGCTGGTGACAGACTCAGACCAGTGAGGAAGTTGGGGAGGAACATGGAGTCTGGGGAAAGCTTTGATATAGGCCTCTGTGTCGGAGGCAGAGATGGGGGGAGGGCTGTCCGACAGTTATCAGCTGCCTTCGGAGTCAGAGATCAGTGGGGCAGAAGAACAGCTGGAGCCTGTTCCCAGTGTGTGCATGCGCAGAGCTGCCAGGAGAAGGGAACAGCTAAGAAACAAGGGTTGATTCAGGAGTAAAGGCACCGTTGAGGGTGAATGGCCCCTCCCATAGGGAATAAAGAGGAGCGAAAGGGGAGTGGAGTTTGCAAGATATAATTAGTTCAATTCATTAGGGTGGAGATCTGCTCCTGACTTCTTGCCAAGTAATTACTGCTACAGCATGGAGTTTCGAAGATATCGGCCTGGCAGCTCTTCAAGCCGGATAAAGGTCTGTAGTTGTGAAATCTCTTAAAAGACAGTTGGCCGGGACTTGGCTGGAGAGGAATTCACTTTAAAGCTGAATAAAAGAGGTTTTATCGGGACGAGAATTCGGCTTCATGCTTTTGGGAAGCCTAGGTCAGAACAGTAGGTGTGTTGAGAATGGAACGTGTACAGTACTAACTTGGTACTCGTCTTTAATTGGTTCCGGGAGGCACGATGAGTGCCAAAAACTATGAGTACCAAGCAAAATTTTCCCATAAGGAATACTGAATAGTGAGTCACAAGGCAGCTGACACTGAGTAGCTTGTGTGTTGAGTACCAAACAAATGAGTACTGGGACCACATTGCATTGAGTATCAAACTTGATGAGTTTCAAAGCAGTTGACTACCAAGGGACCACCGTATCTCATTACAACACTGGGAAATTAAAATTAGAGCGTCCTAGAGAACCAGAGGGATCTATTTTATTGGTAGGGAATAATTAACTGTACAGTGATGATTTCCTGCGCAGGACAGGTTGCTCTCAAATTACATCCAAAGTTCTGTTGGCGAATGTTTGAAGTTGCCACTGCGCTGAAAAAAAGTACCTTAATGATCGTTTTTCACACTGAATTATCCCCATGGTCATGTGATCAAAATCCGGACACTTGGCAGCTGAAAGTTTTCCGCGCCTAGGGTTCATGCGATTGCTTTTTGCGACTTTCTGACAAGCAAAATCAATGGGGAAGCCCGGTTCCCTTAACAACCTTGTGATGAAACTGAACAACTTCACCAATTCACTTAACAACTGTTGCAAGAAAGGTTGTAAACGAGGCAAAACTCACTTCGTCGGCTCTCTAGGCACAGGGAAATTTTGGGCTCAGGTATGGGCCTAAGGGCCACCTGTATCTGATGTGGCGTTTTTGAAAATGTCACTCCGGCTACAAAGACAGCAGCTTGTATGGTTGGTTGGCAATTGTTCTTCCACAATATCCCTACCTACCGACTTCCATTTTTAGTGTTCTGGTTATAAGAACATTTTGCCAGCCACACTCCCTAAGACCACGGGTGTCAAACCCATGGGCCGGATGTCGCCGGACCACGGGATGCTTAGATCTGGCCTGTGAGTGTGCCCTGGGAACAGCAAAGGACCGCTCCGTGGTGCATAACCCAGTGAAAAGGGAACTCGGGAGGGCTGCGCACGGCTCTCCTGAGCTCCGTTTTCACTGGCAGAGGGTTGCAGGAGGCCCTTCCAGCCAAAAACGGAGCTCGGGAGCCCATTTTCATAGGCTCTCAGCCCCCCCCCCCCGACATGAGTGACATCATGCTGGCCACACCCACTCTGGCCATGCCCACTCCAGCCCCCCCCCCTCTCCCCGAGGTCAAACACAACCTTGATGGATGAAATCGAGTTTAACACCCCTGCCTGAGACGCTTCGAATGAGAATAGAGCTGGAAAGGACCTTGGAGGTCTTCTAGTTCATCCCCCTGCTCAAGCAGGAGACCCTATCCCATTTCAGACAAGTGGCCATCCAGTCTCTTCTTAAAAACCTCCAGTGATGAAGCTCCCACATCTTCTGGACGCAAGCTCTTCCACTGGTTAATTGTCCTGACTGTTAGGAAATGTCTCCTTCCTTCCAGGTTGCTTCTCTCTTTGATGAGTTCCCAACCATTGGTTCTTGTCTTGCTCTTCCAGTAATCATAAGCAAGGATTTGATCTTAAATTATCAATCTTGGGACAACCTAGAACTCTTTGAAGTTCAACTCCTGAAGATTGGACTTGGTTCTCCAGTTTGGATAGTCATATTCTTTCGGGGAGGGGGGAGAGTTGATATTTACATGGGGGTTAAGTACTTAAGAGATGGAACATCTTGTTTCTTTGACATTTTTAAAATGTTTTTATGATAACTTAATTTTTTTCTTATTTAAGGTTTGGGAAGCAAACATATCTACCTGAAGAATGGAGAGCCTTCATGTGTGAGGGAGCTTCTGGAATGTTTTAAAAAAGATGCCAGAATTGTTAAGCTGAGGGCTGGGACGAACCGGTTGGAAGATGTTACGGATACACTAAAATGTTTTCTTTATGAAATAGATGATGCACTTCTGACCAAAGAACTTTATCCTTTTTGGATCTCAGCATTAGGTAATGCATTATTGAGTAGCTCTGAAGCTCTATCTATGCACCTGGATAGAAGATAAAACATAGAATAACAGAGTTGGAAGGGATCTTGGTGGTCTTCTAGTCCAACCCCCTGCTCAAGCAGGAGACCCTATATTATTTCAGAGATATGGTTATCCAACATCTTCTTAAAAACTTCCAGTGTTGGAACATCTACAGCTCCTGGGGACAAGTTTTTCCACTGATTAATTGTTCTAACTCTCAGGAAATTTCTCCTTAGTTCTAGGTTGCTTCTCTCCTTGATTAGTTTCCATTTATTGTTTCTTGTCCTGCCTTCAGGTGTTCTGGAGAATAGGTTGACCCCTCTTTTCTTTGTAGGAGCCTGTTCTGACCTAGGCTTCCCCAGCAGCACGAAGCCGAGTCCTCGTCCCGATAAACCCCTTTTATTTAATTTACAGTGAATTCCTCTCCAGCAAAGTCTTTCCTCTCCCACAGTCTTTCTAGATAGCTCACAATTACTGACCTTTATCAGGCTTGGAGAGTGGCCAGGCCGATATCTTTCAGGTGCCGCAATACTTGGCAAGAATGCAGGAATGAACTAATTGTCTCCTGCAAACTCCACTCCCCTTTCGCTCCTCTTTTGTTCCCTATAGGAGGGTCCATTCACCATCCATCTATGGCCTTACTCCCAAGTCGACCCCTGTTCTTTAGCTGTTCCCTTCATTTGGCAGCTCTGTGCATGTGCACACTGGGTACAGGCTCCAGCTGTTCTTCTGCCCCCCTGATGTCTGACTCCGAAGGCAGCTGATAAGTGGCATATGGCTCTGGCCCCCTCTCTGCCTCTGACACACAGCCCTCCTCAGAGCCTTCCCAAGACTCCAAGACTGGCCCAGGTTCCTCCCCAACCTCCTCACTGTCCGAATCTGCTGCCAGCTCTGCATCACTGCCCCACAAATATTGTAACAGTGCCATAATGCCGTTCCTAGTCCTTCTTTTCATTAGACTAGACGTACCCAATTCCTGTACTATTCTTCATACGTTTTAGCCTCCAGCTACCTGATCATTTTGGTTGCTCTTCTCTGCACTCTTTCCAAAGTATCAACATCTTTTTTATATTGTGGTGATGAACAAAACTCAGTTGTGACCAAAACTCAGTTATGATCATAAGTCAAGGATTATACCTGTATTTGTATTGTGTTGATAAAGGAGAGGATGATTGCCTAAATAATCTTTGCAAAAGCCTCGGTGCTGCTGAAGGGACTGGCCAATTTCAGTTGCCTTTTTATCAGCATGGTAGTTACCATATTTTTGGAGTATAAGACCCACCAAGATTTTGAAGAGGCAAATTTTTTAAAAAAGTTTTTGCACTCTGCAGACCTCCCAAAAACGGCCTGTGTTTTCCAAAAACGGGCTCGTTTTTTTTTTCAAAAAAAGTGGATGAATAGCCTTTAGGAGGCTTGTAGAGTGCTCCTGGGGGGGGGGGGAGGAACCAACAAAAACAGCCCATTTTTCATTCATTTCTGCCCTCCCCAGCCCCTAGGAGCACTCTAAAAGCTTCCTAGAGGCTTTGCGCATCCATTTTGGTGAAGGGAGGCTAAGAATGCCGTATTCAGTGTATAAGATGCACCCAGATTTTCACCCTCTTTTTTGAGGGAAAAAGGTGCGTCTTATACTCAGAAAAATATGGTAATCCATGTGGGTAATTTAATTTCTACCCTTCCTCTTCTCCATCAGATACACTTGATGACAAAGACAGGGTGAGAAAATACAGCACCTTCATTCGCACACTTCCACCTGTCAACAAAGCAACTCTGGCAGCATTAATGGAACACCTCTACAGGTCAGTCTGAAAGCACGATTCGGTGGTACAATCGTCATCATACGAATGGAGCTGGAAGGGACCTCGGAGGTCTTCTAGTCCAGCAGGAGGCCCCTATACCTGTGATGGTGAACCTGTGGCACGTGGGGCAGAGGTGACGTGCAGAGCCTTCTCTGTGGGCCATCGCCAGCTGCTCTTCTGGTTTCCGGCATGTGCATGGACACCAGCCAGGTGGTCTTCGCACACGCTGGAGCACTGGAAACCTAAAGACCAGCTGGCGGAAACACAGGGACCAAGTGGTGGGCACGTGCAAGTCCGTAGCGGGGTGTACCGGTGCCTGCTGGGAGCACCAGGTACCATTCCGGTACGGTGCTTCAGAGGGCCCATCCGTCCGCCCTCCCTCCTTACCTGTATTTGAGCCAATCGGGACTTAGGCACACGGAGCATACGGGGCCTACGTGATGCTCCGCCGAGCAGCTGGAGCGTTGCAGAGCAGTTGCGGAGCATCGCAGGCAATAAGTACGCATGCACTCGCTGCATGTGTGCTGTGCGCTTTCATGTGGTGGACGCCTGGTCCCGTTGCACAAGTTGCACCAGAAGCTGACCAGTTTCTTCTTGAAAACCTCCAGTGATGGAGCACCCACAACTTCTGTTCCACTGTCTAATTGTCTTCACGGTTTTGAAGTTTCTCTCCTTGGTTAGTTGCTTCTCTCCTTGATTAGTTTCCATCCCTTGTTTCTTGTCCTGCCTTCAGGTGCTTTGGAAAATAAGTTGACCCTCTTCTCTTTGTGGAAGCCTCTCAAATACCGGGACACTGCTTTCATGTCCCTCCTAGTCCTTCTTTTCTTTAGACTAGCCCAAGGGTCGGCAACCTTAAACACTAAAAGAGCCATGAAGGTGCTAACCGGAAGCCCCCTGTTCAATTCTGGAGCTGCCGGAAGTCCGGTTCCTCCACCATAGAGTCTCCTCCTAGGGCAGCATCCTTTTTCCTCTGCTGACCAGAAGTCCGATTCCCTCACCATAGAGTCTCCTCCTAGGGCAGCATCCTTTTTCCTCTACTGACCAGAAGTCCGATTCCCTCACCATAGAGTCTCCTCCTAGGGCAGCATCCTTTTTCCTCTGCTGACCAGAAGTCCGATTCCCCCACCATAGAGTCTCCTCCTAGGGCAGCATCCTTTTTCCTCTGCTGACCAGAAGTCCGATTCCCTCACCATAGAGTCTCCTCCTAGGGCAGCATCCTTTTTCCTCTACTGACCAGAAGTCCGATTCCCCCACCATAGAGTCTCCTACTAGCGCAGCATCATTTTTCTTCTACTTGTCCTAACCGAAAACCCTATCAATTGTGGAGCTGACCAGCGACAGGGAGCCGCAGCAGAGGGATGAAAGAGCCACATGCGGCTCCAGAGCCGCAGTTTGATGACCCCTGAACTAGTCAAACCCAAATCCTGCATCCGTTCGTCATGTGTTTTAGTCCCCAGGCCTTTAATCCAGCATATCACAATCCATCGTATTATAATAATAGCATGGAACTAGCACCTTTTGCAGGTGAGCGGGTTGCATTAGAATAAATATTTCGCATGCATAATTTGAAATATTCATGAGATGATTTAAGCGGGGACGGCGTGACTAGTTTATCCAGCTTTCATGAGACTGGCTGACCTTTTCAAAAAACAGTTCAGGACTGTCAGGGAAAGTCATTGCTAAAAGATCAACAAAGTAAAGTCAATGCGTGTAAATAGCAACGAAGGTTGCTCAAATGTAACCAGATCTCGCATACACGTATACCGTACTTTTTAGAGTATAAAACACACTTTCCCCCTAAAACTCCAGACTGTGGGCAGAGTTAGCCTGCAATGCTGCATTCTAGCCACCATGGAAGGACGGATGGACAGAAGGAAGGACTAGCAATAGACTTATATTATAACAATTTTGGTCCTCATTTTACTGAACTTGGAAGAATGGAAAGCTGAGTCAACCTTGAGCTGGTCAGGATCGAACTCCAGACTGTGGGCAGAGTTACCCTGCAACGCTGCATTCTAACCACTGTGCCACCATGGAAGGGAGGAAGGGAGGGAGGGAAGGAAGGAGGGAGGGCAATAGCAATAGAACCTAGACTTATATA
This sequence comes from Natrix helvetica, assembly GCF_964273705.1. Classification (NCBI taxonomy): domain Eukaryota; kingdom Metazoa; phylum Chordata; class Lepidosauria; order Squamata; family Natricidae; genus Natrix; species Natrix helvetica. Next base: position 72,285,557 of record NC_138558.1, on the reverse strand, counting down.
CCACTTCATAAAGCTTTACAGCACTTTATAAACAGTTTACAGAGTCAGCATATTGCCCCCAATAGTCTGGGTCCTCATTTTACCAAACTCCGAAGGATGGAAGGTAGAATCTGCCTTCAGCCTCTAAGGATCGAACTTCTGGCAGTCAGCAGAATTAGCCTGCAATTCTGCATTTTAACCACAGGAAAGGAAAGGAAACGAAAGAAGGAAAGGTAAGGAAAGAGAGGAACGAAGAGACTAGCAATAGCACTTAGATTTATATCCTGCTTCACAGTGCTTTACAGCCCTCTCAAAGTGGTTTACAGAGTCAGTATATCACCCCCAACAATCTGGGTCCTCAATTTACCCACCTCGGAAGGATGGAAGCCTGAGTCGACCTTGAGCTGGTCAGGATCGATTCCAGACTGTGGGCAGAGTTAGCCTGCAATGCTACATTCTAACCACTGCACCACCACCGCTCAAGAAAGGGATTGTATCAAACTAGAGGCATGAGAATCATTATTGTTAGGGGTATCTCCGTTGGGAGACAGAAAATAGTGCAGCGGAATGTACAGCTAGAGAGAAAGAACGTTGCTAGTAGAAAAAACACACGAGTAGAGTTTCAGACACTGCTAGTAAAAAACAAGTAGCTTTACTACTAATAATTGCTTCACAAGCAGTGATAGTAGATTTATGTCCAAACACAATTCAAAGAACAAACAATTGCTTACAGTCGCAGTTCACGTTCCAGTCATCAAGTGAGCAAGTAGTGATCAAGCATAGGACAAGCAGAGAGAGAGAGAGAGAGTGAGCTCTCCTGACTCCCTCTTATTGTAGAGTTAATTACAGCTGATAAGTACATTCACCCATTTAAAGCAACAACGACCATTTGTTATTGTATATAGATATATGTTGCCTACCCAACACTAGGAGTATACTCCCAACAATCATTTAATGGGCTGGGAAAATGTAGAAGTTCAATTTAATGGGAACATCTCATTGAGTCAAACTCTGTTGTCGGAAAAGTCAACCCATGGCCACATCAGTGCCTGTTGTGTCCTGCCAGTGGCAGAGCTGGCAGCAAATTTGGACAGTGAGAAGGTTGGGGAGGAACATGGGCCACTCCTGGAGTCTGGGGAAGGCTCTGATGAGGGCTCTGTGTCGGAGGCAGAGAGAGGGATATATATATATATATTAACGGATTTATGAACTTCATCTGCAGGGTTCAGAAATGTTCAGAAATCAACCTGATGGAGCCCCACCATCTAGCGATGGCTTTCTCCTCCTGCTTGTTTCAAACCAAAGGACAAAACAGTGAAGAAGTTGATGTGGTCGAGGACCTCATTGTCAATTACGTGCAGCTTTTTGACGTGAGTACTTGGCATGCCGATATGATGGCCCTGGAGGTAGAATTCAGCAAATGGGATGAAAACTTCAATCCAGCTTTTCGTCTCTTTGCATGGGAAGGTTGTTGCTGTTGTTGTTGTTGTTGTTGTTGTTGTTGTTGTTGTTTGTTGTTATTATTATTATTATTATTATTATTATTATTATTATTATTATTATTATTATTATTATTATTATTATTGAAAATAAGCTGGGTGTGATATTTGCTTTATAATCTGAATGGTTCTGAACATAACCCAGGGTTTTGCTGAATCGGCTGCCTTCAGCTGTCGACTCCCATGATTTTCTTTTTTTAAAAGTTTTTTTTATTTTATTTTTAAAACGAACACAAACAGACAGAAAAAAAACACCACAAAACCATCTTCCATTACAAATTGTAGAAAGTGTGACGGTTGGTTACAAAAACTTCTGTGCATCCTTTCCACAGTCATCACCTATAATTCATATCGAATCACATATTTTTAAATCAAGTATGCAGTATTTATATACATTGCTTTCATCATATCTCAGCCTTCATTTGACTCTAATTGTTTTTACATCCTTTTATATGAAATATTCCAATTTAAAGCAACACCACATAATGACATTCCATTAACTCCTCCCAACATCCTACAATAAAATTGCATCTTTATAACATGTTCTAAATAAAAAAATGATTATGTTTAATTTCTAAACTTACTTTCATAGTCTCCATTTGCAATTTATATAGAATTTCCTCTTAACAAACCAATACATATATATGCATTATTATCATTTATTTAACTATAACCATTATTACTTCATTCTATACATAATACTCTAAATTTAACTAAATTTTACTTAATTTTTATTATGCTTTCATTACATCAACCTGTGTGTTTCCAGTAATAGTGCAGTCTTATATCTTTTGCTATTTGTAGCATTAGCATTCTGATTAATTTCTTGGTAAGTCTTATATAAATTTCTCTTCGCAAGTTATTGTTCATTTCATTTTTTATGTAAACTCGAAACCCTCCATTTGCTTCTTCAATCAGCTTATCTTTAGTTATCACTCATGCTTCTGATAAATTTTCTCTCCTTACTTCCATCAATTTTTCTCTCTTTTCTTCTTCTGTACTTTGAAGTCTGGGATAGAGTTCCAGTCCATCTATCTCCCCTTTCCATATTCTACTCTTTTCATTTCCAGCCAGGCTCAGTTTACTATCAATATCAACAGTTTTCTTGCTTCTTTGACTATTTTTCCCTTCAATTTTTAGAACTCTGTCCTCCACATTTTCCATTTGATAAACATCCTCAATTTTCCCATCAAATTTTACTGTGCTGTGTTCTATATTCTCTAATCTCTTCTCAATTTTTTTCTGTTACTGCTAAGATATTTTGAATTCCAAACATAATCATTTTTAATGTTAAGGTTTCTTTTTCTTGTTGCACCATTTTCCAATTTGTAAACGCTGCCACTATAACATTCAAAGCTTTTTGTTAGATTTGAAGCGAGTTCATTTATAATCTTTCAAAGTCAAGTTCTCTCCTCTCTCCACTCCAGCTATTGAAAGAGCTCCCAAAGAGCACCTGTATGAACAACCCGTGCTCTTCCCACTATCACTCACAGTAAACAAGCTGAGAGACCTTGAAGTGTAAAACAAATGATCAAAGGGGAAAAAAACAATATTTCCAGCCTCCAGTCTCCAAGTGACAGTGTTACTTCCTTTCCTTCTATTGTTACAGACCTTTTTGTATTTGTTTTAATATCTTCTTTATAATCCAAACTTACAGAAAAAAGAAAAAAATGTCTTAAATGGAGAAAAAAAACCATCCAGTCCAGCATTGTAAAAATAAATAAAAACATTCTTAATCCATTGGTATATATAAAAAAATAAAAAGTAGTAGAAGAAAAGCTAATCCATTCAGTTTAAAAAATAGGAAATATTTGCAAAAGTTCCATCCATGAAAAAAGATCTTAAAAAACAAGGATAACACACTTCCTAATGTAGCTTAATTTCGTGGCTTACGTTCTTCTGTTTTCAAATTTAATCTAACTTTGATTTTTTGGAGGTAATCTCTTGTCTAATAATAAAATTTCCTCACCAAACGGCACACTTTCTCTTTCTGTTTTCCTCCCCTTCTGGAGCTTCCCAACTTCAGCAGCTTCAGTGGTTGCGCTTCTATCGCCGGCAAGAAAAGATTCTCCTGGATCAATCAGGGACTTTGCGGTGTCCCTGAGATCAGCAGGATGTACTCTTCCCTAGCACCGTCTCTTCAGGACGGTTTAGGTCCAAAAAGGACCATCCAGTGGCAAAAGTATCAACTGCGATTTGGAGCTGCAAGATCGCACGTCGTCTTGTTGCAACGTCAGCTCCTCCTCAATCGACTCCCATGATTTTCATTAAAGATGTAGAATATTGGAAAACCCTTAGGAGCCCTGGGTGATGCTAATGCTGTGTTTTTCGCTAAAGGTGTTGTTATGTCTCTGGGGTCATTCTCCACAGGACTGGCTTGTTTACAAAGTCAAGAGCATACAGGATTTTCCGTGTGCATGGTAGGCGTGCTTACAAAATGCTTCCTTCCTTATGTATACACAACAGAGTTGTTGTGGGGGCCTTGGTCAGTCAGAGAGCACCCATTTTCTAAAAGTAGTTTAGCAGTAGCTCTTCTTGGAAATATACCAGCATTTTGTTCTTCTCTTTTATATACCGCTCTCTTTTTCGTCTTTCGTTTCCTTCTTTCCTCCCTCCCTCCCCCTCCTCTCCCCCTTCCTTCTCTTCCCCTGTCCTCCCATCTCCTTCCCTCCCTCCCTCCCTCTCTTCATTACATTTATGACACTATTGGAAATGTAAGATAGATAGATAGATAAACAGACAGATAATAGATAGATAGTAGGTTAATAGATGGATGGATGGATGGATGGATGGATGGATGGATGGATGGATGGATAGATAGATAGATAGATGATAGAGAGATAGAGAGATGATAGATAGAGAGATAATAGGTTAATAGATAGGTAGATAGATAGATAGAAGATAGATAGATAGATAGATAGATGATAGATAGATAGATAGATAGATAGATAGATAGATAGATAGATGATAGATGATAGATAGATAGATAGATGATAGATAGATAATAGGTAGATAGATAGGTAGATAGATAGATAATAGGTCGACAGATAGATAGATAATAGATAGATAGATAATAGATTGATAGATAGATAAAGAGATACAGAGAGAGAGAGAGAGAGAGAGAGAGAAAGAAAGATACAGACAGAAACAGACAGACACACCTGCACACCTGCCAAATTGTACCAGTAGCATTACAAATACTTGCATTAGAAAACTTTAAATGCTTGTTTTTACTTACACTGGTTCTTTTTTTTAAAGCAATGTTTAATTTATAACCACCGCAGAAGCAAAGATTGAGGTTTAGCGTTTGAAAACATTTCTCTGTGGATGTTCTGTTTTACTTTTTAGAAAGATCAAAAGAAGGCCGCTAGCACCTTTTGTAAAAATGTTTTTATCTTGAATTGCAGCTCACTTTATCAGATGCAAAAACGTGGCTGAACGAATGTAAGATATAAGGATGGGATTTTAATTGAAGTGCGCTGGGTAAAAAGGAAGGGAAGGCAGGAGGGCTAGAGAAATTCGTAGGATTAGGAGCCAGTGCTCCTAATAAAACACATTGCTGCCATTGTTTGAAAGTTCTTTTCTTTTTCAAGTGTCCGTATTAGTTTATCAAAATGTAAAAACAGAAATAGAAAGAAAAAAGAAAATGGGAAAACAGGAGGAAAAAAGGAAGAGGAAAACGTGTAGGAGAAAGGGGAAAAGGAAAATAAAAGCATTGTCGTCCAATTCCTTTTGGCACAGTAGAATAATGTACAACTTCGACTTTTTACTTTTACATAATAACTTAATTAGCCATTCCTATCATATTTCCCCCAAAATGAGACATTTTTTCATGAAAACTAGCCATTTCTATAACAACAAATCCATCTAATCGGCAAAACCCAAAATCAAATTTTCATTTTTTTTCCCACCTCAAACACAAAGTCCAGAAGTGGTTTCCAAGTAGAAATGTAGGTATTTGTACCATTTCCCCGGAAATAAGACAGGGTCTTATTTTCTTTTAACCCCTAAAATAAGCGCTTGGCCTTGTTTTCGGGGAGGTCTTATTATTTTTGAGGTGCAGGAGGCGGCGAGCGTGGTCACCTCACAACTGCTGCTGTGTTGCAATATTTTCAGGGAGGGCTTATTTTAGCCCATGCGCTCAAAAACCTGATTGGGCTTATTATCCGGGAGGTCTTATTTTGGGGAAAACAGGGTAGGACAACTACTTTATCAAATCAGCAAAACCCCAAACAAAAGTTTCATTATCCCCCCCCCACCTCAATGTCAAGTCCAAAAGCAATTTCTAAATAGAAATAAAAATTGTGTCAATTTTTCAATCGTTTCAGAATAACGGAGTTGGAAGGGACCTTGGAGGTCATCTAGTCTGACCCCCTGCTAAAAATACTCTGTTTCATGTTCCAAAATGTGTAGACTACTCAAAAACTATATTTTTGCTCTTATTGGTTGGGGTAATGAATCTGGCCTATTTCTGTCCAGCTAATCTCTCTCTCTCTCTCTCTCTCTCTCTCTCTCTCACTCTGTATCTATGCTTTCTCAATGGCAGCTTCAGGCTTAAAGACATATGGACTTCAACTCCCAGAATTCCCCAGCAAGCTGAGTGGGGAACACTGGGAGTTAAAGTCTGCACATGTTCAAGTTGGTGAGGTTGAGAAACAGTGGTTGACCCCAGCATTGCTTTGGGGACGAGAGCCAAACATTCTGGGCCTGAAGGAGGCAAGAACCAGGTTTTTGGTCCAGCATCTTCATCACTAGCCCACACTAGAATAGAATAACAGAGTTGGAACGGACCTTGGAGGTCTTCTAGTCCAACCCCCTGCTTAGGCAGGAAACCCTACACCACTTCAGACAAATGGTTATCCAACATCTTCTTAAAACCGTCCAGTGTTGGAGCATTCACAACTTCTGGAGGCAATTTCTGTTCCACTGATTAATTGTTCTAACTGTCAGGAAATTTCTCCTCAGTTCTAAGTTGCTTCTCTCCTTGATTAGTTTCCACCCATTGCTTCTTGTTCTACTCTCAGGTGCTTTGGAGAATAGCTTGACTCCCTCTTCTTTGTGGCAGCCCTGAAATAAATTTGACATCAGTCGAGTGGCTGATTAAATGAGTCACAGCTCATGAAAGCTTATGCATTTTAATACATTTTATTAGTTGAAAAACGTGCTACCTGACTCCTGATTTGTAGTTTCCAGAGACAAGCCATGGCCCTCTTCCTATCATTTTTTAAATGAGTTGATATTCACTTTTCTTTTTCTAGTGGTATCATCGAAATACAAAAACTGTTAAAATAGTGTTAAAACTTAAGTTTTCCTTAAGTACAGGTAGTCCTTAACTTTCCGTTATTAAGCAAGACAGATGTTAAGTGCACTTTGCTCCCTTTTAAAGACCTTTCTTGCCACTGTCATTAAGTGAATCATTGCAATGGTTCAGTTAGTCGCACTGTTGTTAAATGAATCTTGCTTCCCCATGGAGTTTGCTGGTCAGAAGGTCGCAAAAGGGGATCATGCAACCCTGGGACACTGCGACCGTCATAAATACGAGACAAGTTACCAAGCTTCTGAATTTCGATCACGTGACCGAAGGTGATGCTGTGGGGGTTGTAAGTGTGAAAAATGGTCATGTCACGATCACTAGGTGGCTCAGTGGCTAAGACACAGAGCTTGTCGATCAGAAAGATGGGCAGTTCGGCGGTTCGAATCCCTAGTACAGGTCTTCTGCATGAGCAGGGGGTTGGACTAGATGACCTCCAAGGTCCCTTCCAGCTCTATTACTGTTACTTCTTCCAGTGCCGTTGTAAATTTGAACGGTCCCTAAACGAACATTTGTAAGTTGAGGACTACCTGTAACTCTTTCAAAATCCATCTTCTTGGTTTCTACTGCTCCTCATTTTGTTTCGCTGCGCAATTTGGAGGCCTGTTTAGTGCTTGTAAAATTTGCTAATTCCCCCTTGATTTGCGGTGTGCGAGATCGACGCGTAACTGCGAGAAAACGTAAGCCAATAATGGAAACCTCAAAAGCTGCCATAAAACTGTCCAGAAAAGCCGATAATGAAATATCTAGTTGTAAATGTAAAATGGCCAGTAAAATAACCAGATTTTACTACATACCTGGGCAGGTCACATAAAGGCAGCAATGTAGACACTGGGGTAGAAAAGACGAAATATAAAAGAACGTAGCTAAAAGTCTGTAGAGGTTCTGGTCATGGTTGTCCCAGAGGTGCTTTTTTTCAGGAGTTAACTGGACTTTCTTCTTTTTTTTTCTTTTGAAGATGTTTCGCTTCTCATCCAAGAAGCTTCTTCAGCTCTGGCAGGACAATGGGGAATGGAAGGATTGATACCCCTTGCAGACAGCTGGTCATTTGCATCCTATAGAAGGTTGTTGAGGCCACTTGGGGGTTTATCTGTGTCCTCAGGGTCACCTGAGTGGTGCAAATGGTTCCTGTAGTCTGTAATATTTTCCCCCTCTGGAAATCCATTCCTACTCCCACACCATTCCAAGGGTGTCCATCCCAAATTGTATGGCTGAAAGTCCGTAGAGATTCTCAGTCATCCAGATCATGGTTGTCCCAAAGGTGTTTTTTCAGGAGGCAACTGGACTTTCTTCTTGTTTTTTTTTTCTTTTCAATCTCTACAGTCTTTTAGGCCAAGTGCTAAGGGCAGGACTTCCCTGAGTCCCTCCCTCACTCTCATTATAATTGTCAGGCCTGAAGCCATCTTTTCTTTTGGATCTCAGGCCTGCCACACTTTCTATTATTCTGCTATGACTTTTCTGTTGTGGGAAAATGGGAAGGGGGGATTGTATGGAGTTAGATGATATGTAGCCATAACGACATTCTTTCTAGAAAGCCAAGGTCATCCTTTGTCTTTGCACCTCTGCACCTGACCGGAATTGGATGGGTGGAACTGCCAGCATGACAATGGGAGATTGGACCATGTGATGGACTTGTGGGTGTGGGGGCAGGATCTTGAACTTTCAACTAGTTGAGGAAAACTGGGATGTTTTCAGATTCGGGTTTTCCCAGATGAGCCAACACGGCTCTCTTAATAAATTGGAACTTTGAGCAATACTTTGCCTTGGACTCTGATTTATTTTTGGATGCTACTTGGAATGGTGACAATAATCTTCCTTCCTTCCTTCCTTCCTTCCTTCTTTCCTTCCTTCCTTCCTTCCTTCCTTCCTTCCTTCCTTCCTTCCTTCCTTCCTTCCTTCCTTTTTCCTTCCCTCTTCATTTTCCTTTATTCTTCCTTCCCCTCTTTCTTTATTTTTCCTTCCTTGTTCTCTTCCCATCTTTCCTTCTTTTTCTTTTTCTTTCCTCTTCCCCTTTCCTGCCTCTTCTTGCATGCTCAAATACTGTACAAAACGGGAAACATTTTTCCTTTTGTTTCGTTTTCAAGTTTGTTTTCAGAGCCCTCTGGCAGTGAAAATGGAGCTTGAGCCCCCCCCCCCTGATTTTCAGCCTGGATAGTCTCCTGCACCCTATGCCAGTGAAATTGGAGCATAGGGGGCCACAGGCGCCCCGTCTAAACTCCATTTCTGCTAGCAGAGGGACCGCAGGCTCATTAACTTGAGTTTGACACCCCTGCCCTAGATAATACTTTAGCCTGCCACACTTTCTATTACTCTACTATGCATTTTCTATTGTGGGAAAATGGGAGGGGGGATTGTACGGAGTTAGATGATATATAGCCATAACAAAATTCTTTCTAGAAAGCCAAGGTCATCCTTTGTCTTTCCGCCTCTGCACCTGACCGGAATTGGATGGGTAGAACTCCCAGAATGGCAGTGGAAAATTGGACCTAGATAAATGTCAATCATTTTCTTATTCTAGAAATGTTATGCTTACACCATCTTCAGATTTCTCTATTACTTATCAGCATTTAAAATAGTCAGAGAAGGAAGATAATTAACCAGCAGGTTGGAGAGCTTTCCTTTCCATGTTTAGCAGCTGAGGTTGTGACATTTCACTCTTCAGTTGGCTCAAACTTCTAATTAAAAGCTAAACTTTGTATTTCAGTGGGGTGAAGGTCCTTTTTTAATTTTTTTCTTTTAAAAAGCCCACCGTCTTTGATCCATTCAAGTCACCACAGATCACATTGATTTTACTGAGCCTCTTTTAAAGGGGTCTCAAATGAGATCTAAGCTTGTTTGACTTATGGAGGTAGGATTAAATACCATTGATTTGACTGGTTCATATAACAAGTTGAGTTGTGTGTTAGGACATTTTCTATGATGTGTTATTAATGGTTTATTTTAGCGCACAGGTGTTTTATGAATGTGTTTCTAATTTTTTTAAAAAAACAATGGACAATATGGATAGGTGAAACTTGGCTTAATGCAGTGGTTCTCAAATAGTGGGGCGCGCCCCCCAGGGGGGGCGCGAGGCTCCGTAAAGGGGGGCGCGAGGGCTCCCTTTCCATCTGGGTGCAACGGCGGCAGCAACGGCGGCAGCAACAGCGCAGCGGCGGCGGACTGGAGTTTCCCGCCAAGGTTGCCTGTCCGACCAGCCCCCGCTGGCTCCTGGCTGAGGGAGGAGCTGCCGCTCCGCCTTCTCTGAGCGGGATCCACGCCCTGCAACTGGCCGTGAGGGGAAGGTTTTGGCCAAAAAACGGGCCATTTTTGCCCATTTGTTGCCAGTAGAATGCTTCTGGGGGTGGGGGAGGTGAAAAATGGGGTGCACAGATGCCCCAGGAGGCACAAAAAATGGGCCCCTTTTCAACCCCCCCCCCACCTTCAGAAGATGATAGAGAAAGAGAGAGCTAGTGAGAGGGAGGGAGGGAGAAGTGAGACAGAAAGAGATAGACAGAGAGAGAGACACACACACAGAGAGAGAGACAGAGAGAGACAGAAGGAGAAAGAGGGACAGAAAGAGAGAGAGGAGAGAGAGAGACCGAGAAAGACAGAGAGAGACAGAGAAAGACAGAGAGAGAGAAGAGAGAGACAGAAAGAGAGAGTGAGACACAGAGAGACAGAAAGAGACAGAGAGAGAGGAGACAAAGAGAGAGAGAGACAGAAAGAGACAGAGAGAGTGAGAGAGAGACAGAGAAAGACAGAGAGAGAGAAAGAGAGAGGGAGACAGAAAGACAGACAGAAATAGAAGGAGAGACAGAAAGAGAAAGGCAGAGAGAGAGAGAGAGGGAGAGAGACGAGGGAGAGAGACGAGGGAGAGAGAGAGACAGAGGGAGAGACCACTTGGACTGTCTTCGCATCTGGGATGCATGGGTCTTTCCCATTGAGACGAGCAGGTGTTGTTTCTAGAAATCACTGCATGCAGGAAATATATGTGTGTGTTTGTGTGTGTATGTTACGGTGAAAGACCGAAATTGGTGAATGTCGACATTCACCGGTGAATGTCGACATTCACCGGTGAATGTCGACATTCACCAATCTCGCTTGGTGAATGTCCGAAATATTTGCTAAATGCCCTTATTTCTGACTTACACCGGTGAATGTCGACATTCACCAAGTACGTTTTCCCCTCTCTTTGGGGAGGAGGAGAGCCAGAGGATCGCCTCTCTTTGGGGAGGAAAGTACGTTTCCCCCTCTCTTTGGGGAGGAGGAGAGCCAGAGGATCGCCTCAAAGGATGCCCCAAAGAGAGGCAAAACGTACTTTCCTCCCCAAAGAGAGGCGATCCTCTGGCTCTCCTCCTCCCCAAAGAGAGGCGATCCTCTGGCTCTCCTCCTCCCCAAAGAGAGGGGGAAACGTACTTTCCTCCCCAAAGAGAGGCGATCCTCTGGCTCTCCTCCTCCCCAAAGAGAGGGGAAAACGTACTTTCCTCCCCAAAGAGAGGCGATCCTCTGGCTCTCCTCCTCCCCAAAGAGAGGCGATCCTCTGGCTCTCCTCCTCCCCAAAGAGAGGGGAAAACGTACTTGGTGAATGTCGACATTCACCGGTGTAAGTCAGAAATAAGGGCATTTAGCAAATATTTCGGACATTCACCAAGCGAGATTGGTGAATGTCGACATTCACCAGATTTCGGACTTTCACCGTAACATGTATACATGCACATACAAGTGTCATTTCTTCAGTGTTATCACAGAAGTGAGTACACCCCTTAACATTTTGTAAATATTTAAGTATACTTAAATATTTACAAAATGTTAAGGGGTGTACTCACTTCTGTGATACTCTATATATAAATATATGTATATATATGTTCTAGCTGTGCTCCTTTAAATCTTTTCTGCTACAGTTAATAAAGCTATTCTTTGTTGTAAATTGATCCACATTTTTCTTTTTTTATTCTCTTATACGTTAATAAGGATACAGTGTTATGCAGAGGTGTACTTATAACAATTTTATAGACAAATGATACTATTTACAGTCACGCGGGGGGGGGGGGCGCGAAATGTTTTCTTCTTCCTAGGGGGGGCATGACAGAAAATAATTGAGAAGCACTGGCTTAATGCCAGTAACTGTGAGGGGGATCTTGGAGCCCTAGTGGATAATCACTTAAATATTAAGAGATTAACAGAATTGGAAGGGACCTTGTAGATCATCTAGTCCAACCCTCTGCCCAAGCAGCAAATCCTACACCATTTCTGACCAATGGCAGTCCAGTCTCTTCTTGAAAGCTTCCAGGGATGAAGCTCCCACAACCTCTGAAGGCAAGTTGTTCCATTGGTTGATTGTTCTCACTGTCAGAAAGTTCTTCCTTACTTCCAGGTTGAATCTCTCCTTGTTCAGTTTCCATCCATTATTCCTTGTCTGGCATTCAGGTGCTTTGGAAAATAGTTTCAGCCTCACGTCTTTCTAGGAGCCCCTCAAATATTGGAAGACTGCTATCCTGTCTCCCCTGTTCCTTCTCTTCACTAGACTAGCCATGCCCAGTCCCTGCAACCGTTCAACATATGTTTTAGCCTCCAGTCCCCTAATCATCCTGATGGTTCTTCTCTGTACTCTTTCTAGAGTCTCCACATCTTTTTTATAGTGTGGTAACCAAAACTGGATGCAGTATTTTACGTGTAGTCTTAATAAAGCTTTATAGTCTGATATTAGAGCAACAAAGATGATTAGGGGACTGGAGGTTAAAACATATGAAGAACAGTTGCAAGAACTGGGTATGCCTTGTTTAATGAAAAGAAAGACTAGGGGCGACATGATAGCAGTGTTCCAATATCTCAGGGGATGCCACAAAGAAGAGGGAGTCAAACTATTCTCCAAGGCACCTGAAGGCAGGAGAAGAAGCAATGGGTGGAAACTAATCAAGGAGAGAAGCAACCTAGAACTAAGGAGAAATTTCCTGACAGTTAGAACAAGTAATCAGTGGAACAACTTGCCTCCAGAAATTGTGAATGCTCCAACACTGGAAGTCTTTAAGAAGATGTTGGATAGCCATTTGTCTGAAGTGGTGTAGGGTTTCCTGCCTAAGCAGGTGGTTGGACTAGAAGACCTCCAAGGCCCCTTCCAACTATAGAGTTTCTCCTCAGTTCTAAGTTGCTTCTCTCCTTGATTAGTTTCCACCCATTGCTTCTACCCTCAGGTGCCTTGGAAAATAGTTTAACTCTATTACTCTATGTTCTGTGTATTCTTCAGTCTGTAGATCCAAACAAACATTTTTTGCAGATAGAAACTTAGCTCCAGGAGTATCCAGAAAGAAACAATTTCCATTTTTTTCTGCCCAGGGACTTTTCAACCATGGGAGTAAAGATTAACACACTGGCAGTCTAGACTGAAAATGTGTAATCCAAATAGAATATAACAGTTCTGACGAACCGTGTTAATTGGAAGAAAAACTGAGGTTCTAATGCAAGAATTGCACCTTATTTTCAAATAGGCAACTTGTGATCTTGTCATTTTATTCATCTTACTACTTTGATACAAGGCGTTGGAAAGTTGCCTAAGATAGAACATTTTCTGTCTGGTTATTGTTTTGGTAAATTTTAGGTTTATTTTTTTTTAAAAAAATATGAATTAAAGAAATAACTTTTGTAATGCGGTTGGATGGAATAGATCAACTGATCTGATTTAACAAAAAAAAGTCCGTAATAATGGGGATAGTGGGACGCGGTGGCTCAGTGGCTAAGACACTGAGCCTGTTGATCAGAAAGCTCAGCAGTTCAGCGGTTCGAATCCTTAACGCCGCGTAATGGAGTGAGCTCCCGTTACCTGTCCCAGCTTCTGCCAACCTAACAGTTCAAAAGCACGTAAAAATGCAAGTAGAAAAATAGAAAACACCATTGGTGGGAAGGTAACAGCGTTCCGTGCGCCTTCGGCGTTTAGTCATACCGGCCACATGACCACGGAGACGTCTTCAGACAGCGCTGGCTCTTCGGCTTTGAAACTGAGGTGAGCACCGCCCCCTAGAGTCAGGAACAACTAGCACATAAGTGCGAGGGGAACTTTACCTTTACTAACAGGGAAGGAATATATTTGTTTTACAGAAGTATTGGATTGTGTTTGCTCTTTATTATATTACTCAAAAATCGTTCTCCCTTTATTAGCCCGGTCTGCATATACAGGATGCAAAAATAGAATTTCTTTCTTCAAACAGACGCTTGGGCAACTCATTTCATAAAACTATTGTTGTTGTTGTTTGCACAGATTCAGCAAGATCGCGTCAAGCAAATGGACATTGAGAACAGCTTCATCACCAAATGGAAAGACACACAAGTATGTGAAGGCAATTCCTTCATTTGTGGGAAGACATGTCCATCTGGGTTCAGTTCCAAGTGGGGAAAAAGACACTGGAAACATGGAAACTGCTTGGAAAGAAGGTTTATTGATGAACAGGATCACATGGTTTTGAGATCCTGGGCAGAAAAAAGGAAGAGATACTGGGAGTGCCAGGTTTTATGCCCTCCCTGGCTTTTGAATTTGAGCTTGTATTCTGATTGTCAGACTCTCATGGGACCATGCAGGGATAACTTTGTATGTTGTCTTTTGAGTCCCAAGCTTGGTTGACTCTTGCTGTGTGATAATGTAATGAAAGGGCTTTGGGATTCCTATTATGGCTCTGCCTGAAGGAGGTAGATCTTTGTTATGTAGAATAGACTGGCTCAGGCCTTTAATGGCCGATTGACAAAGGTGGTGCGGGGTTGAGTTTCTGCCTCCTTTTTAGGGGAAATATTCTGTCCCTTTAATATTTCCTAAAATATCTTATTTTCCTAGGAGAGGGGCAGGTACTGACTTCCTACAAGGCGAATAAATAAACTTTGAAAATGGTTTGCTGAAATTTAGCAAGTTGCAGTGAACCGCATTTTGGGGGATGGGAGGAAGACAGGGCAGTAAAATCTTGACCAAGGTGTATTGAAATGGGCTGTTTTTGCCTGCAGCCTGAAAGATTTCCAAAGAAATCCCCTTTTTATTACCACAGCTGTTTACTAGGAGTCAAAAATGGGCTGACGACCTGGGAGAGACTAAAACACATTACAAATTTGAAATAAACAATTGAAAAAAAACCAGATTCTCCCTATAGGATAAGGAAAAAAGACAGCCCCCCCCCCCAATGTTGATCCATTGCCTTATTTTTATTTTTTTTAATAAAATATCTTTTATTTTAGATTTCTCAGGCTGGAGACTTGCTCATTGAAGTGTACGTGGAAAGGAAAGAGCCCGACTCTAGCATTATAATAAGGGTTCGTATGACTTTCTTTTTTTAAATATATATATTTGTGTGTGTGTGTGTGTTGTATTTGTACTGATAAATAAATAAAGGGAGACTAGTATAGATCTATTTCGAGTTAATCATCAGCTAGCCATACCCTTACTGGGATTTGAACCTGGGCTGTATTAGGCAGGAGTCTTAGCCTCTAAGGAGTCTTAGCCACTAAGCCACAGGCTCTCCTCCTTTGAGGAGAGTTGAGCCAGGGAAATAGGTATGTATTTGTGTTACAACCCCTGGTATGCCTAAATATGGGAGGAAGTTCACTACTCCCTCTTTCTGTCTTCCGTGATGAGCCGAAGGACAGAAAGAGGGAGTAGTGACCTTCCTCCCATATTTAGGCATACCAGGGGTTGTAACACAAATACATACATACATACATACATACATACATACATACATACATACATGTGTGTATGTATGTATGTATGTATGTATGTATGTATGTATTTTGTCTTAAGGCAGTTCAAAAGGCCATTCTTTTTTTAAAAAAAACATTGGCAGAAGTTGCTAATTTTTAAATTTATGTCTATTTAATTATTATTACGTTTTGCAGAACAAGTCCCATACTCAGTCATAACCATGCATGGAACCCTACGTATAGTTCAGGGGTCAGCAACCAGGAGTCTGTGGCTCTGGAGCCCCCTGTGGCTCTTTCATCCCTCTGTCACTGGTCAGCGCCAAAATTGATAGGTGTTTCGGTTAGGACAGGTAGAGGAAAAAGGATGTCATGCTAGGAGGAGACTCTATGATGGGGGAAACGGACGTCCGGTCGGCAGAGGAAAAAGAATGCCACGCTAGGAGGAGACTCTATGGTGGGGGAACCGGACTTCCGGTTGGCTCCAGAATTGAACGGGGAGCTTCCGGTTAGGACCTTTGTGGCTCTTTGAGTGTTTAAGGTTGCCGACCCCTGGTCTAGTTTAATGAAAAGGAAGGACATGGGTGACAGGATAGCAGAGTTGAGGAGCTGTCATAAAGGAGAGGGGTCCACTATTCTCCAAAGCACCTGAGGGTAGGACAAGAAACAATGGATGGAAACTAATGAAGGAGAGAAAAGACCTAGAATGAAGGAGAAACTTCCCGACAGTTAGAACAATTAATCAGTGGACATTTTTAATAGGTGACTGGACAACCATTGTCAGAAATTGTATAGGACAGAGTTGGCAAAACCTTTTGGCACCAAGTTCCAAAATGGGGGCGCATACACACGTGCCGAAAACCGGAAGAGCAGCCACCTGGTGCACCTGCGCATGCTGGGATGATAATGTTCCAGGATTCTGGTGCACCGGCCAGCTGGTCTTCATGCACACATGCGCGCTATAAACCGAAAGACCAGGTGGCTGGTGTACATGAACGTGTCGGAAACTGAAAGAGCAGCCACTCAGCACACAAATGTGCACTGGGCAGCTGCTCTTCCTGTTTCTGGCGCTCCCCCTCCTGCGTGATACGCCAGAACCCGGAAGAGCAATGGGCGATGGCTCATGTGCCTGGAGAGATGGCTCTGTGAGCCACTTCCGGCATGCGTGCCATAGGTTCGCCATCACGGGTTTAGGGTTTCCTGCCAGAGCATGGGGTTGGACTAGAAGACCTCCATAGTCCATTCCAACTCTGTTGTTCTGATATTCTGAATTGAGTTCCTCTGTATTTATATCTACCTAACTGCCACTTGAATCTTAGAGTTGCGGATTTACTAGTTTTATTGGCCCTACTGTAGAGCCAATCTGCAGAAGAGAAAGAATAAAAGGTGACTTACCAATCCTTTTTCAATCTCTTGCTGTCAATTGACTGTTGGCAATAATATGAATTGTGTATCCAACTCTCGAAAGGCAGATAGAGGCCTATTGTCTATGGTGAGATTCTTTTATTGTACATTTCCCCCACTTTTTGCCAGGAAGCCGGCAAAAATCCTTCTCCAGATGGACGTCAAGTCCCTGTTCATACGCCAATTGTCAGAAAATAAAACTTTCATAGAAGAACAAGGAGACCATGAACGATAAAAAGCATATTTATTTAAAATACAGTTGTATATAAGCTTTTGCAAAAGGATTCGTAATTGTGAAAGATAGAAAGAGAATGTCGGATAGGTCTGAATACATGGTTTAAATACATTTTGGAGTATTAATCCACCCCCCCTTACATGCCCGTGTTATACAATCTTCTGACTACTTGTCAAACAATTTCCAGACCAAACAATCCTCTTGCGGAATTTCCCTCGCCTCTTCTCATTATAAAAGGATATAATTGGACCATACCAATCAATCCCATTATGACAGTTGCTTGATACTAACACTGGCTATTTCCAGTAATGTTAGGCTGACTAGGCCTGGGATTTCTCAATCAACTTTATAGCTTTGTTTTTCCCCTAAACAAACCCTTTACATAAGGTTCTTATTTTAATGTGTTACAAAGGTGCTGCTTGCGTTATGAAAAGTGCAAAAATGGAGTCACTCAGGTTCTTTTCTTTTAGAAGAATAACTCCATTTCTCTCAGTCCCCAATACGGGGACCCCAATCCCCTGGTCTGTGGACTTGCACCAGGCCACATGGAAGCCCCATCCGTGGGGCGCAAGGAGCATGCAAAACCATGCCCGCTTCGTTCCGTAGAAAAAACTTTCTCCATGGAACTGGTCCCTGATGGCCAAAAGGTTGGGAGCCACTGCTTTAAACCCTTTATTTGGAGTGGAGTCAGAGCTGAGCATTTACTGGCCAGATGCCCTTCCTGATGCCTAAATGGAGTTCACAGCAGATATTTACTCTTTGTGTCCTGATAGAGAAACATCGGCCGCTGCCTAAGGTTGAACTCCCAACCTTCTGAGTGGGAGACAAGCGTCTTCACCCCTAGGCTACCACACTGCCCCATTGTTTTATAAGTCAATAATATTGTATAATTGCATAATATTATAGTATAAATAATAGAATATAGAAAAAGGATCATATTATCATATGTGGTGGACATGTGCAGAGGAAAAAAATATTGGGCAAAAATGCATATGTGGTTGGAAAGGAGAAATGTTCATGAAACACTTTTGCAGGAAAATATATCAATAAACTGTTTTTTTAAAAAAGTTAGAGGGATTTGATGAAGATTGGTTTCATTATAATTCTAGATTATACATCCTAGTTTTTTTTTTTTTAGCTTGAAGGATCAATGAGATTTGTCTGTCCTTCGCATAGAAACAGTGGTGAAATGTAATTTTTTTTGTCACCAGTTCTCTGGGTGTGGCTTGGTGGGCGTGGCTTGGTGAAGGGTCATGTGACTGGGTGGGCGAGGCCAACTTTTTAAAAAATAATTAAGCATTTTTTACTATCTATTTGCCCGAACCGGTAGTAAAAAAATGCTTTAAGAAGTGAAAAAAAAGGTTCAGTTGTGAGTCGCATGGAACCTTTTTTCCCTCCCACTTTTTAAAGCATTTTTTTTCCTGCCAATTTGGGCAAATTAGGCAGGAAAAAAATGCTTTAAAAATGAAAAAAAAAAGCCTCCAATGATTGCACGGCTCACCGCTGAGCTGCACGATCCTCAGAAGGTTTTTTTTTTAAACTATCCGTTTGCAGAACCAACGGACGATCCTCCTTATCGGTTCGCACGAACCGGTGTGAACCGGTAGCATTTTCCCCCCTGCATAGAAATATCAAATAGGTTTTTGGAAGGAAAATGGTGTGAGGTGAAATGCTTCCCATAATATCCTTCTGTCACTTTTAAGCATAATGAGCCTTTTCTGCTCTCTTCTTTTACAGCTTCTGATGTCTTGGTTGGGCTTTTATTTTCTTTTTTCCTCGCCCTCGTGTGAGGGCATAAAACTCGATTAATTGTAATAAAATATAAAAATATTAAAAGTGCATTAAATTTGATCATGCAGGGTGGGATGTTTGAGTTGTTAGAAATGTTAAAAAGTGCACGAGCAACATTAAAAGGTAACAAAGAGGTAGAAAAGGAACCAGAAAAAAATTATTGAAAGTGGAGAGAGGAGGGAAACAGGCAAGCAATATAAATGAACAAGAAATTAACAAGGTAGAAATGGAAAATAAAACTCAATGGGGCAAAGGCACAAAGAGAGCAGAGAGGAAAAAAAGGGAAACAACCTCTGAAAAAGAAATTAGCTAAAGATAAAAAGAGAAATAACGGGAGATGGGAAAGATAAATTTTGGGGAGAGATACTCAAAAAATATATATCGAAAAGCGAGAAGGAAAATACAGAAGAAAACACATTATAAGACACATTAAAAAAAATAGAAAATAATGTTTAGAAATAGGAGAATAGTAGAATGATATGATCCAGTAGAAAGAAATACTGTAAACAAGGTATAAATATGTTTTAATTAGAATATGTGGGAATTATATTAAGAACCTTAAAGCTGTTCAATAATTATGTTATGTTGATTATATAAAACTTGAAATTTGAAGGTTCATATTGTTAATGGAAAATAGATGGAAAAGAAATGATAAATTGTTTATTTTTAAAGAGAAAGAAAAATTATATTGTTTGTACATGTTAAAAACTAGAAATTGGAAAATATGAGAAGAAAAGTAATACAGCTAAAATTGGAAATAATGGAAATATAATGAAAAATGAATTATGTTTTTTGGTGGGAATGTGAAAGGGGGAATTTGGACAAGACTCTGTTTACAAAAGAATTTTTTATTATGTAACAAAAATAAATAAAAAACTTTTTTTTAAAAAGCTCTGGCACGAGGTAAACCCTCTTGGGAGTTTTAAATCGTTTCTAAACTCTTATCTGATCTTCAAAGTAGATCTCCCCAACAATGGAGGCGGAAGAGTTGACTCATGACGTACTGGCCATCAAAAACCTCACCCCTCACAAAGATGACACCTGGGCCATCTTTGAAGTGATCGAAAATGGAGAACTAGGTGAGTCGTGGTTGGCTTGGAATATTTTTTCTTTGCTTCACGATTCCTGGCTGTTTTCTTCGCAGGAAAAGCAAAAGCCAAATAGCAGGAGCCTTAGCGCTATTCCATGGAAACGCTCGATGTAAGGTGATTCTGAAGAAGTTTGTTTTGGAGAGGTGACAGAAGAGGAACCCTCTTAATTTATTCTCTCCTCACCCATCCCCTCTGCTACTTCCCACCCTCCTATTCTCCCTTCCTTTCCTTCTCTCCCTCTCTTCCATCATTCCTTCCATACACCCCTTTCTTCCTCCCTCCCTCCCTTCTCTTCCCTTCCTTCTTTCCCTTCCTTCTTTCCCTTCCTCTCTCCCTCCTTCCCTTCTCCCTTCCTTCCCTTCCTTCTTTTCCTTCCTTCTTTCCCTTCCTCTCTCCCTCCCTTCCTTCTCCCTTCCTTCCCTTCCTTCTCTCTCTTTCTTTCCTTACTTCCTTCTTATCTCCCTTCCTTCTCTTCCATTCCTTCTTTCCCTTCCTCTCTCCCTCCCTCCCTTCTCCCTTCCTTCTCTTCCATTACTTCTTTCTCTTTCCTTCCTCCTTATCTTCCTTGCTTCTCTTCCATTCCTTCTTTCCCTCCCTTCTCCATTCCTCTCTTCCATTCATTCTTTCCCTTCCTTCCTCTCTTCTATTCATTCTTTCTCTTTCCTTTCTTCCCTCCCTCCCTTCTCTTCCATTTCTTCTTTCCATTCCCCCCTCCCTCCCTTCTTTCCCTTCCCTTGCTTCCTTCTCTTCCATTCCTTGTTTCTGTTCCTTCCTTACTTCCTCCATTTCTCCCCTCCATCATTCCTTCCATACACCCCTCCCACCAGTGAAAACATTCTCTCAAACATGGCACTTTCTGATGGGAGAATTGTGGGTGTGCAGTTATCGTCACACATAGCTGTGTTTAATTCACCCAGTTCCCGGTTTTGAAGCGGTCTTTTTCCTCCTGAAGTAACCTTCCCTGCTTTCCAGGGAATTCAGTCTTTCTCCTAACAGCCCCCACCTCCATTTATAATTGTTTGCTAGATGAAACAGAATTCTAAGAAATACAAGTCCAACCTACATTTTCCAGAATGCAATTTCCTTCTAATATTTATTGTTAGATTGGAACAAAGAATTGTGTTGCTGTTTACTAGCAACATAGAATGACCTTGGGAGCAGAATAATGGGATATATAAGTTTGAGAGCGAGAGATCTGAAGTGTTGGATCTAAAATATTAACAAGGAGCTGAAATATTTGCACATTAAGCAGCAGAGGTAGAAAATGAAATTATCTGGCCTTACATAGTGGATTTGCAATAGTGAGACCTCTGGTTTATAAAATTATGCTAGCAATTTCTACAAGATGGATAGTTTGCAAATAATGTGCATGTAGCTGATGAAATGTCAACCGATGATTTATCTTCAACATGCTGTGTTTCCCCAAAAATAAGACAGGGTCTTATTTTCTTTTGACCCCCGCAATAAGCGCTTGGCCTTATTTTTAGGGAGGTCGTATTATTTTTGAGGTGCAGGAGGCGGCGAGCGTGGTCACCTCATGGCTGCTGCTGTGTTGCAATATTTTCAGGGAGGGCTTATTTTAGCGCATGTGCTCAAAAGCCCAATTGGGCTTATTCTCCGGGGAGGTCTTATTTCCAGGGAAACAGGGTAGCAATAGCACTTAGACTGCAAACCAGTAGTAAAAAAAAAAAAGCTTCCGAAGATCGCGCAGCTCAGCTGTGAGCCGCGCAATTGTCGGAAGCTTCCACCGTCCATTTTTTTTCCTGCCTATTTGCCCAAACTGGCAGGAAACAAATGCTTTTAAAAGTGGGGGGAGGGGGAAGGTTCCATGACAATCCACTGTGCAGTATGATCTGGTCTCTGCCGCGCATCTGCGGGGGTTAGGCGCATGTAGGAGATATGTGCACATATGCGGTGGGCAGGATGCATGCAGGGGGCCATGTGCAGATGTGCAGGGGTTGAACATGCATATTGGAGTGCATGCGGGTGGGGGGTCACGCATGCATGCATTGGGGAGTGTGTGGAGTCAAGCATGCATGCGGGGGTGCATTGCATTATGCGTACATGTGCACATGTGCTTTCGACACAGGACAAAAAGCTAACATCCCTGGTGTAGGGCATGTGGAAACATCCAGAATGACCAACTGACCTCCAGCTCACAACCAACCGCATTTCAATTCTTTCTTCTCTTCTAGAACGTCCCCTGCACTGCACTGAGAACATTCTGGAACAGATCCTTCACTGGAGTTCCTTGGCCAGCCCCAGCAACGCCTCTCTCATAATAAAGAAATTTCCAACCGTGGGACTTACGGGGGAAGGTAAATACCGAAACGCATTCCCTCTCCTAGGTAGTCCTTGATTTACAAACAGTTCATCTAGTGACTGTTCAATGTTATAACGGGGCTGAAAACAGTGACTTATGACCAGGGGCGCATTCCTGCCAGCATTATTACCAGTTCAGGGCCCAAAAGTTTTTGTATGCACACACACACACCATTAAAAAAAAATGGGGGGATTACATTTTTTCAATGAAGATTGTTCTGCACATGTGCAGAACAGAAATTCAAGATGGCGGCACCCAGGATAGAACCGGTGTGGTCACATATCCGGCCAAGTTACTACCTATTCGGCCGAACCAGGCCAAACCAGTGGGAACCCACCTATGGTTATGGCTGTTTTCCATACTTATGACTGTTCCTGATGGGCATGCCTCCATCAATAACCAAGAAAGAAATCTCCCAACTCCATTGTTCGTGGAATCAAGGTACTTTTACTGGTTATGAAAAGATAGCTGCGAAAGAAGAGCAAGATCTGAGCCAGAAAGGTGCAAAGAAGTACATATCAAATGATAACCCAGCCCCCTCCCTCCAATGACCCCACCCCAGTGTCCAATGTGCAACTCCCTTAGGTGTCATGTGGGATGCATCTCCAAAAGGCATCATTATGTTGCCATGCAGGACGGTTGGCCTTCACCAGGTCCAAACCGCGGCCACCAGCATGCGCAGAAGATGGTGAGACGAAACCTCCCTTTTCCATATCACCTCCTGTACCGTTTATTCCCATCCCAAATACCAAATCCCCACCCTCCCCGTTTCTATGGCAGCCGATAGCAAGTAAGTGAAGCAAAGCGAAGCAGAGGCTGACAGTTGCTGCGTCTCCACGTGATTTAAATTCGGAGGCTTGACAACTGTCTCCTATTTAGGATGGATGACGTGTCCCGTGGTTGTGCGATCGCCTTTTGCAACCTTCTGGCAAGCAAAGTCAACAGGGAAGCCAGATTAACTTAACAACGGTGTTACTATTGTTCCAACTGCAGTGATTCCCTTAACACAGGGGTGTCCAAACTTGGCAACTTTAAGACTTCTGGACTTCAACTCCCAGAATTCCTGGGAATTCTGGGAGTTGAAGTCCACAAGTCTTAAAGTTGCCAAGTTTGGACACCCCTGCCTTAACAACTCCAGCAAGAAAATCACACTAGCCTTCAGTTTGTTTAATGACCGTTTGGAGTTGTCATGGCCCTGAAAAAAAGTGACTTATGACTGTTTTTCCCACTTGCAGCATCCCCGGGGTCACATGAGCAAAATTCAGATGCTTGGCAAACTGACTCATATTTATGACGTTTGCATTACCTTCGTTTGCGACGGCCATAAATGCATTTCAGGTACCAATCACTGAATCTCAATTACGTGTCCTTGGGAATGCTGCAACTGTCTTAAGTGTGAAAAATGTCTTGAGTCTCTTTGAAACTTTGAAGGGTCACTAAATGAAGAGTTGGAAGTTGAGGACTACCTGTATTCTATTGGCAGTGTACGTACTTTTAAATTGCAGGTATTTCCACTTGGTCTTCTTTTCATCATCCCCAGCAAACAGCTGTTCTGGCCTAGGCTTCCCCAGCAGCACAAAGCCGAGTCCTCGTTCCGATAAACCCCTTTTATTTAACTTGACTCAATTCCTCTCCAGCAAAGTCTTTCCTCTCCCACCGTCTTTCAACATAGTTCACAATTATGGACCTTTATCAGGCTTGGAGAGTGGCCAGGCCGATATCCTTTAGACGCCGCAATACTTGGCAAGAATGCAGGAATGAACGAATTGTCTCCTGCAAACTCCACTCCCCTTTCACTCCTCTTTTATTCCCTATGGGAGGGTCTATTCACCGTCCACCTGTGGCCTTACTCCCAAGTCGCCCCCTGTTCTTTAGCTGTTCCCTTCATCTGCACATGCACACACTGGGAACAGGCTCCAGCTGTTCCTCTGCCCCACTGATGTCTGACTCTGAAGGCAGCTGATAACTGGCATATGGCTCTGGCCCCCTCTCTGCCTCTGACACAGAGCCCTTGTCCAAGCCTTCCAGACTCCAGGACTGGCCCATCTTCCTCACTGTCTGAATCTGCTGCCAGCTCCACTGGGTGCTGGCAGGCCACAACAACAAGATAGAATAGAATAGAATAGAATAGAATAGAATAGAATAGAATAGAATAACAGAGTTGGAAGAGACCTTGGAGGTCTTCAAATCCAACCTCCTGCCTAGACAGGAAACCCTATACCAGCGATGGCAAACCTTTTTTGGCTCGCATTCCCTAAGTGGGGGGAGCGCAGGAGGGTCGTGTGCGGATATGCCACACCCATAATGCAATGCCCCCCCCCCCCAGTGCGCATGCGTGCACTACATTTTTTGTATGCTTTTTTCGCCCTCCCCAGGCTCCATAGGCTTTATAGGAGCCTGGGGAGCGCGAAAACAGCCTCCCCCGCCCCCCCCCAGAAGCCCTCCGGAGGCTTCAGAGACCTTCAGGAGGCTTCCCTGAAGCCTCCGGAACAGTCAAAATGACCTTCCGAGCAAATGGGAAGTCTGTTCCCAAACTTCCGGTTTGCCCATAGGGCTGTTTTTTTGTGCTCTGGAGGCTTCAGGGAAGTTCATGAAGCGTCAGAGGGCCACGGTGGGGGGGGGAGGCTCTTTTCGCCCTCCCCAGGCTCCTATAAAGCCTCTGGAGCCTGGGGAGGGTGAAAAATGGCTTTAAAAAGGGGTGAACTCAGTTTGCCAATGCGCGCATGCACGCTGGCCAGCTGACAGGGCAGCGCCTCACGTGCCCTGACAAATGGCTCCGTGTGCCATAGGTTTGCCATCACTGCCCTATACCATGATCTTGTAAGCCTGTTTTCTGCAGCTTTTGATAGATTTCTTTTAACAATTCTGTTTGCTTTGCCTTCATAAGTGGCTCCTGAATCAATCCCAGTGGACTTTCTGATTTTAGCATTATTGGTCTGTCCATTGTCACTGATCCAGCCTAATGCGAGGATCTAAAAAGGCACTAAGGGAAGCAAATCAAATGTAATTTCATTCCCCTTACAAAGATAAGCTGGCATCTTTCCAGGTGCATTTAACTTCAATTGGAAATGGTGTAGTTTTCTTTTTGTTTTTGTTTTATGTAGATGGTGAGTAGATTAGATTAACAGAGTTGGAAGGGAACTTGTAGGTCATCTAGCCCAACCCCCTACCCAAGCTGGAGACCCTACACCATTTCTGACAGATGGCAGTCCTGTCTCTTCCTGAAAGCCTCCAGTGATGAAGCTCCCGCAACTTCCAAAGGCAACTTCGGTTCCTTTGGTTGATTGTTCCCACTGTCAGAAAATGTATCCTTATTTCCAGGTTGAATTTCTCCTTGTTAAGTTTCCATCCATTGTTCCTTGTCTGGCCTTCAGGTGCCTTGGAAAATAGCTTGACTCCCTCCTCTCTGTGGCAGCCCCTCAAATATTGGAAGACTTCTATCCTGTCTCCCCTGGTCCTTCTCTTCCCTAGACTAGCCAGGCCCAGTTCCTGCAACTGTTCAACGTATGTTTTAGCCTCCAGTCCCCTAATCATCCTGGTTGCTCTTCTCTATACTCTTTCTAGAGTCTCAACATCATCTTTTATAGTGTGGTGACCAAAACTGGACACAGTATTCTAGTACTCAGTACTCCTTTCCTCTCTTATCCTCTTCTCTTCCTGCCTTTCCTTCCTTTCTCCCTTCCCTCTTTCCATCGTTATGATTACTTCAATCTGATGTATTTTTGGGATGGCCTTCGAGCAGATCCGGTTCTTTATTTACATAGCCATCTTAAATTCCACTCTCTAAGACAGTAATGGCTAACCTTTTCTGGACCGAGTGCCCAAAGCGCACACCCTAACCCCAAAATGCCCCCCCACATGCCCCCCACATGTGCTCAAGCCGCCCACGCTCCCTGCCCCTGCGCATGTGTGTGCACCCACCCCTGCACCCTCATGCATGTGTGCATGATCCCCACGCATGCACATTGCCCCCCACGCATGCACGTCCGGGCACACACTCCACCCCTGTGTAGCAGGGACCCACAGACCAGCTGGCTGGCAGGAGGCATGTGCATATGCGCAGTGCAGCTGAACTGGGGGTGGTGGCTTGCATGCCCACATAGAGAGCGTTTTGTGCCAACTCCGGTGTGCGTGCCATCGGTTCGCCATCACGGCTCTAGGATTTGTCTGTCTTTTCCTTTATGTACAGAATGATGTGTTGAATATTGTAAGAGAAGGAGAACCTGGGGGAGGGAGTCAAAAAAGGGATCAGCCTGGAATCCCTGCATAGCCACAAGTGAGCTAAGTCCAACTTCCCTTCAATTCCCTTGCTCCTTATCTGCCTCCAAGCAGGTGCTAAATATCAGTTCAGAAGATTCCTGTCTATAGGCATGAGTCTAAATCAGTTTAATTAGACCTTCTTGTGTGGAGCTGGTGTTTTGCACCTGAAGTTATACTCTTTCTGTCCAGGGGAGAAATTTGGAGGTGTGCAATTAGATGGACTGTATGAACATGTGTTTGTATGTTAGAAAGGATCTAAGCATGAGGAAGGAAGGAAGGAAGGAAGGAAGGAAGGAAGGAAGGAAGGAAGGAAGGGGGAAAGGAGGAAGGAAGGAGGAAGGGAGGAATAAGGAATAAGGGAGGGAAGGAAGGAAGGAAGGAAGGAAGGAAGGAAGGAAGGAAGGAAGGAAGGAAAGGAGGGAAGGAAAGGGGAAAGGAAGGTCGGAAAGAAGGGGGAAAGGAGGGAGGAAGGAAGGGAGGGGGAAGAGGGGGAGGAATGAGGGAGGGAGGGAGGAATAAGGGAGGAAAGAAGGGAGGGGGAAAGGAAAACAGGAGGGAAGGAAGGAGGAAGGAAGGGAGGGGGAAAGGAGGGATGAAGGAAGGGAGGGAGGAATAAGGGAGGGAGGAGGGGGAAGGGAGTAAGTGGGAAGGGAGGGAGAAGGGAGGGAGGGAAGGAGGAAGGAAGGAAGGAATCCTATTTTGGGGAGAATAAGAAAGAGGCCTTTAGTATTATATTCAAGCAAAAGTGTTCAATCCTGGTTTATAATTTTGCTCTTATCCCTGTTTAAGGTTCCAAACATTCAGTGAGCCATCTTCACCCAAGAATAATTTAGATATGTTGATGTTTCATATCTTATTCTGTATAGAACTGCCATATAATATATGCACAGATAACACAGAACTAAATGACCTATTAATCGTCTTACAAAGTGGAGAAGCTAGCTATCCAAAGAATTACGATTTATTGGTTTATCTCATTTAAAGTCGGAGATTAAAAGAAAAAAAAGCATTGCTTACAGAACAAACAGAGTAAATTAAAATTCCCTCGAATTAAAGAAGATAGATGCGTAATAAAACCAACTAGTAAAACAATATAAAGATCATAGCCAACAAGGCAGTGCATAATACTAGAAATGTATCATTTTAATCTACTAAATTCTGGCTGGCTATTGCTAGCAGTAGTGAGTTTAAATCAGTTAATTTCTGATTTCAAGTTTAATGGAGCAGAAGCTTTAAAAAGCTAGTTCAGTGTAGAGACTAGAATAGAATAGAATAGAATAGAATAGAATAGAATGTAGAATGTAGAATGGAATGGAATGGAATGGAATAGAGAAGAGAAAGAATAGAATAGAATGTAGAATGTAGAATGGAATGGAATAGAGATGAGAAGAGAAGAGAAGAGGAATAAAGAATAAAATGGAATGGAATTGAATGGAATAGACTAGAATAGAATTGAATAGAATAGGAAACACAGAATAGCATAGAATAGAATAGGAAACACAGAATAGAATAGAATAGAATAGAATAGAATAGAATAGAATTCTTTATTGGCCAAATATGATTGGACACACAAGGAATTTGTCTTTGGTGCATAAGCTTTGTGTACATTAAAAATACATTCATCAAGAATCATAAGATACAACCCTTAATGATAATCATAGATTACTAATAAAATCAAATAATACCAGGAAAAAAAATTGTAAAGATATAAGCAAAATGGTTATGTCATAAGTGGGAAGAGATAGTTACTAGGAAAGAAGAGAAGAAGAATAGTAAGGCAGCCTTAGTGAATGGTTTGACAGTGGTGAGGGAATTATTTGTTTAGCAGAGTGATGGCATTCAGGAAAAAGCTGTCCTTGTGTCTAGTTGTTCTGGTGTGCAGTGTTCTATAGCGTCATTTTGAGGGTAGGAGTTGAAACAATTGATGTCCAGGATGCGAGGGGTCTGTAGATATTTTCACAGCCCTCTTTTTGACTTGTGCAGTGTACTACAGGTCCTCAACGGAAGGCAGGTTGGTAGCCATTGTTTTTCCTGCAGTTCTGACTACCCCTTGACATCAGAAGCAGGGATCCCTGAATTCTAGTCTTCCACGAGACCATCACGGCCATATAAACAGTTTTGGGTGACTCACCCCATCACAAGATTACCTGGAGAAACAAACAACCACAGCAACAAAAGATAATCTGACTGTGAAAATGTTGCTGGGGAAACTCATTATGAAGAGTAAAAGTTGACTGCAGCGGCCAGAACCATAAGAAGATCAAACGTCAAGAAATATCAAACCAATTTTGAAAACTTTGCTAAAGGTTCTGGTAAAATAGCTGCTAGTAAGAACTGTACAATCTTGGACTCAGTACAGCCAGAACATTCTTTAAATATTTGCTTGGATCATATGAATGAACATTGGTTAATATAGATTTGATTTATGTCTTAGGTCCATGACAGCGAATCTTTGGCATGTGTCCCACACGCAAGCCAGCTCAGCTCCACCACACATGCCTGCGCACCTCCTGCCGGCCAGCTGATTTTCAGGTCTCTGCCGTGCATAAGGGAGACGTGCGTGCATGCACAGGGGCAGGGTTTCATGCACACATGTGCGGGGGGGCACGCATGCATGGGGGGGAGAAGGGGGGGTGCAGTTTACACACACACAACCCCCATAGACCTGTTTTTGGTTTTAGGAGGCTTCAGGGAGGCCAGCTCTAGGCCCAAAATGGGCTATGGCGGGGTGCAGTGCTCCCCGCCCCATGGCCCGTTTTTGGTCCCAGGAGGTTTCAGGGAGGCCAGCTAGGCCCAAAACAGGGCGCAAAGAGGGTCATACGAATGCACGGGTGAATGGGAGGGGCGTGGAGGGTCATGTGCGCATGCGCAGGGGGCATGGCACATTGGATTACGGGTGTGGGCACATGTGCATGTGCTGTCGCGCAATTTCGGCATGTGAGGAGAAAAAGGCTAGCCCTCACTGTCCTGGGTTGTTGCAATACCCTTAAATTAGAAGAATCATGTTTAATTATACCTAAAGACACCACATTCAACCTAAGCAAGATATCCCAACAAGAGCCACAACGTCTAAAATAATAGAGGGGCACTCCAATTGTTTTGTTTCTTCCATTGCTAATTTAAAAAACTATACAGATAGTCCTTGACTTACAACAGTTCACTTTGTGGCCATTCGAAGTTACCACGGCACTGAAAAAAGTGACTTTTATGACCATTTTTTGCACTTATGGCCTCTGCAGCTTTTCCGTGGGATTGCTATCAAAATTTAGATACTTAACAACTGACTCATGTTTATGACAGTTGCAGCGTCCCAGGGGTCATGCAAACTCTTTTTTTTTATGATCACGTGATCAATGGGGAAGCCAGCTTCGTTTAACAACCATGTTACCAATTGAACAACTGCAGTGATTCACTTAACAAATGTGGAAAAATTCCCTTAACCTTTAAGCAACGCTAAAGTTGGGCTCCATTGTGATCGAAGGTTAAAGACTAGTTGCAAAATGATAGATGATAGATGATAGAGGGAAAGATGATAGTAGATGGAGAATATATGGATGGATGGAGAGAGACAAAGAGAGAGAGAGAGAGAGAAGATGATGGATGGATGGATGGATAGATAGATATAATCAATGATAGAGTGAGAGATATTATATGGATGGATGGATGAATAGATAATGGGTGGATGGATAAATAGATAGAGGGAGAGAGAAAGAGAGATGGATGGTTACATGATAGATAGATAGATAGATAGATAGATAGATAGATAGATAGATAGATAGATAGATAGATAGATGATAGATAGATAGATAGATAGATAGATGATAGATAGATAGATGATAGATAGATAGATAGATAGATAGATAGATAGATAGATGATAGATAGATAGATAGATAGATAGATAGATAGATGATAGATAGATAGATAGATAGATGATAGATAGATAGATAGATAGATAGATGATAGATAGATAGATAGATAGATAGATAGATAGATAGATAGATAGATAGATGATAGATAGATAGATAGATAGATAGATAGATAGATAGATAGATGATAGATAGATAGATGATAGATAGATAGATAGATAGATAGATAGATAGATAGATAGATAGATAGATGATAAATAGACTCAATTGTGATCATAAGTTGAGCTGCAAAATGTTATTTATATATATACTGGATACCCATGCTTCACTACGAAACTATGTGATAGGGCTTGATAAATTGACACTTAAACGAAAATTAATGAGTAGTTACGATCGGGTTTGATACATTGACACTTAAAGCTTGAAAAATAATGTAGAATATGTAACTCCTTAGCATTAGAGCATGTTAATTTAAGGCAACTGGCAGTTGGAACAGAGTTCTTTTCAGGTGGGGAGGAGGAGTAGAACGTCTAACTCCTTAGCATCGACATGTGTTAATATAATACTATATAAGAAAGACTGATGATCTGATGGTCATTTCAAAAAAATCCTTTCTTAACCAGCACCTAGAAACCAAGAGGAACACATGTGCTGAATTTCAAGTTTGTAGGCTTTACAGTTCTAGAGATTGAGTGATGAGAGAGTGGTATTTGGTTTTATCTGTGTAGATGAAGACACTAAATGATTTTTTTAAATAATCTTGACAGACGAAACTTCAAAAGGTCCCGTCAAAGCTGGCTACCTGAAATACAAAGAAGAACCCTCCAAGCTGCTGTCTGCCAATAAATTTCAAGACCGCTATTTCGTTTTACGAGAAGGAAAATTGTGGCTTTATAAGGACATGAAGGTACAAATGATGTCGTGAGCTTTTCTAACCTACCCCCCAATCCCACCCCTTCTCTTTACCTGAGATTTTACAGATGGACACTGGATGCTATCGTGTTGCTCTCGATTATGTGGATGATGTGAGGGGGGAAATTCGATGAAAGCCATGAGGAGAAGCGAACAATGAAAACTTAACTTAGAGGGTTGTTTTTTTTTTAGTGTTCTGCAACAATCTTCGTGAATGCAATATTGAAGTCACACTTGAGAAGTAAACGTAGATTGTGTCTTCCAGATTTCTTTTAATCGGTGGCCAAGTTAGGGAAGAGGATAGGAATTGATTACATTCTGGCATCTTCTTATACATTGCAAGATAGATCTTGTGATCTTGCTGAAGTCCTAGGACTGTGACTGTTGCCCCAGCTCAGCTCCACTGAGAATGCGCGCACCAGTAGCGGGTTCCGGCCGTTACGGCTATACCTATAGTAGCCGGAAGCAGCGGCCACGGTACCGGTACGGTGGCTCATTTGGCCCACCAGCCCGTGTTCCATGCCTGTTTTTAAAGCAACCGGTCAATTGTGCAAGCGTGCACAGCGTACGGTGACTGTGCGACCTCCGACAATCAACTGGGTGTCGCAGGGGCAGTGGAGTGTGCAAGCGTGTGCAGCGCATGTGCATGACCAGGACACCCGGCCCCATGAACAGTGTACCAATAACAATGGGGAGAGGAACCCACCACTGGCTCACACGCCTCCCTCTAGCCAACTGATTTTCGGGTCTCTGCCACATATGCGCAGGGTGCATGTGGGAGACTCATGCACATGTGCAGGGGGAGTGGGGGAGCTAATCAACTAATCAAGGAGAGATCCAACCTAGAACTAAGAAGAAATTTCCTGACCATTAGACAATTAATCGGTGCAACTCCAGAGGTTGTAGATGCTCCATCACTGGAGGTTTTTAAGAAGAGGGTGGACAACCATTTGTCCGAAATTGTGTAGGGCTTCCTGATTGAGCAGGACATTGACACTTAAAGCTTGAAAAATAATATAGAATATGTAACTCCTTAGCATCAGAGCGTGTTAATATAAGGCAACTGGCAGTTGGAACAGAGTTCTTTTCAGGTGGGGAGGGGGAGTAGAAGACCTCCAAGGTCCCTTGTTAATTTGTTATTCAGTAAGAATGGCATGGAAAATCCATTTCTGCAATAATGGTGAATCCATTTTCATCGTCCCCTTTTGTTTTCATGCAATAGGTAAACAGGTCTGGACGTAAATATATTATTGTTGGTCTCAGAATCAGATTAATATGCAGAACGCATATGTTTTGTTACCTGCCATAAATGTCACCGTGATTCCTGCAGCAACAAAATTTCCGAGAGGGGCTAGACTTGTGAATTAATTTGGAAGGTCTGAATGATGATTATTCTTGGTATATGATTAACAGTTCAGTCTTTTTGAACGCTTCTATGTATTCTTTTGGAAATATGTAATTACCTGCTAAGAGTAATCAGACCTTAATATTTATATTTTGTTTTGTTTTGCACTGGGGTCCTTTGACAACAATCAACCAATTTTTCTATTTTGCCTCCATTGATTGCAAATACAGTAGCTCCAAATCTGACAATTGCGGTAACATGCAAATATAATCACATAATAAAAATGTGAAATCCCATAAATACTCCTTCTAGCTATCCAATTACACAATGCTGGTAAAAGTTGGATGAAGTTGATGTTGTCCTTTGTTGGGATTGCCCCAAAGGAGAACATCATAACCACGTGGGTGGAAGGTGGGGGAAAAAGCAGATGTTGTGAAATGAAATCTTAAGAAAAATAACTGCTCCACCATTGGAAATCAGAAATATTTCTTATTTATGTTGGTTGCAGCCAAGCATGAAAGAGGATGATCTTGTTATCGATTGAGAAGTGATTTCAACCATCAATTGTAAGGGCTTTCTTTTCTTCAGATAAGCCAACCATCTCTTGAAGCTGTTCTGACCCCAGCTTCCTTAAAAAGCAAGAAGCAGAATCTTGGTCCTGGCCAAATCCCTTTTATTTACACGACTGTGAATTCCTTTCATTCACAGTCCGCAAGGCTTAGCAAACAGCCTTTCAGAGGAATGTTTATCAACACGAACCTTATCTCGTTTGGAGAGCTGCCAAATAACTAGTTTCCAAATGCAGGGCAAGGCACAGAGTCTCTCATAGTCACAAACACTCTTGAAACGACCGAATGAACAAATTGTTTCCTGCAAAAGCCCACTCCCAATTTGCACCTCTTCTGTTTCCAATCACCTCCAGGGTGTGACTTTACTCACAAGTTGACCCTGCTTTTTTTAGTTGTTCTTCCCTTCTGGCAGCTCTGCGCATGCACACACTGCGAACAGGCTCCAGCTGTTCTTCTGCCTCACTGCTGTCTAGCTCCCCCTCTGTCTCCGATGCAGAGCTCTCATCTGAGCTTTCTTTGGCCCCCAGGACTGGCCCAGGTTCCTCCCCAACCTCTTCACTGTCTGACTCTGCTGCCAGCTCCACAGATGGCTGGCGCACCACAACAGAAGCTTTGACTGGTATAAACCAAAAATGCGTTAGCATTGCTTTAAATGTTTTGTGACTGACCTGTTGTTAGAGATGCTTTGAGCCAACTTACCTTCACATGCAATAGTACAGATGGGCAGGCTGGTCCCTATAACACTTGCACTCTGCATTCATGGATCACAGGATTTGATAGTCTTCTGAGATGATCTGATTGAATGAGACCCTGAATGAATGTCATATGGATAAATTCGGGAAGTGGCCAGATCTCTGTTTCTCAACCTTGGTAGCTTTAAGATGAGTGGACATCAACTCCCCAAAATCTCCCAGTCAATCTTGCCAGTTCACGTCCACCCATTGGAGTTAAAGTCCACCCATCTTAAAGCTGGCTAAGGTTGAGAAACAGAGATCTGGCATTTCCTGAATGTATCCATATGTCACTCATTCAATGTCTCATTTAATGAATGAGATCATCTCACTGAATTACCAGAAAGTCCAATTGCCTCTTGAAAAAGCACCTTTGGGATCACCATGAACTGGATGACTGAGAATCTCCACAGACATTTAGATATAACTACAGAGCTGAAGAAGCTTTGTGGATGAGAAGCGAAATGTCTTCAAAGAAAAACCAGAAAGTCCAGTTGTCTCTTGAAAAAGCACCTTTGGGACAACCATGGCCTGGATGGCTGAGAATCTCCATAGACACTCACATTAAAGCTGCCAAAATTGAGGAACGCTATACCAATTTATACCATCAACATCCCTACCTCCTCCTCTTCCATCCCTACAGAGGAATTAGCTGTGAAGAATGGGAACGACAATTCTAAGATACTTGGAGGATGTTAGCAGGGGTGGGTCAAAATTGGAAAGATTCTGGAGCTTCAGAAGGCCGGCTCTACTCCTTCCTCCCAAGGTTCCTTGGGAAAAAGCTCTGCTTCAAAAGAGGTAGGGTGTACACCCCATCTTGCAGATTCGAATATAGACATCACGTCAGCAGCCCTAGATGCCAGTTGGAGGAAAATGGCCATAACTTTCTTGCCGCAAAGAAGTGGAGCTAGACATAACGAGCAGAAGCAAGCAACTTTATTGTTCACTGCCTGAATTATGAGAATCTGCTTCCCTTCCCCGGGGATAACCAGATAAGCCTTCATGGCTGTTCAGGATAGTCAAGCTTAGGTCTTTTGCAGCTGCGCAATGACTCTAAGTCAGGGGTGTCCAAACTTGGGAACTTTAAGAGTTGCGGACTTCAACTCCCAGAATTCCCCAGCCAGCATGGCTGGCTGGGGAATTCTGGGAGTTGAAGTCCACAACTCTTAAAGTTCCCAAGTTTGGACACCCCTGCTCTAAGTCCATGATGGTGAACCTATAGCATGTGTGACACAGGTAACACACAGCCCTCTTTGTGGGCACACGAGCCGTCACCCCAGCTCAGCTCCACCGTGCATGCGCCTCCTGCTAGCCAGCTGATTTTCAGGTCTCTGCCGTGCATGTGAGGGGAGCACGTGGGAGACACACATGCACACATGGGTGGAGGGGGGAATGCAGCACGTTAGATACTAGCTGCAGTTATAATGGTTTCCACCAAGGTCCTCTGTTCTGGCGGAAACAGAGGTTTAATCTCATTGGTCGAAGGGTCTGACAGCGCCCTATAAAAGGGCTGCTGTCAGACTCAACCTTCCCTGGATTGTACATACTTGTTCTGTTACAATAAAGAACTGTTGTTGCCTTTAGCCTGAGTGTGCCTTTCCATTACCCGACCTAACACAGCGTGCCCTCCAGACCCCATTTTTGGTACCAGGAAGTTGCAGGGAGGCCTGCTAGCCCCAAAACAGGCCATGGAGGGAGTGCCCTCACCTGTGGCCCGTTTTTGGTCCCAGGAGGCTTCAGGAAGGCCTGCTAGGCCCAAAATGGGGCACAGGGGAGGTCGTGCCCGCAGGCATAGGGGGCACGGTGCTTGGGGGGGGCGCCATACATGCATTGCATTATGGGTTGCTTTCAGAAGGCGACAACACAAAGGTTAGGCATCACTACTCTAAGCTAAGTCCATGCTTGACTCCACCCGTCCAGTAGCTGGCATTTTCACAACAATAGTGTCCCCAGTTGGTGAAACCTTTGTCACGCTCAATTTGCCACACGTACAGTCAAGATAAAACGAGGAAATTCCATTTTCTATGAGAAAGAGAGGGCCCCATCCTCCTCTCTGCTCAGAGGAATCCATCTGTGCTGGTGTCCTTTAAATGTACTTTTAAGCGTCTAGACATCTCTTCTTCAGGCCTAAAGTGGGTTGCATAAATTCTGCATCATTATTTATGGAAAAGGAAGGTTGGAGTTGCCGAACAAAAAGCTTTTTGCTTGTTGCCCTTTGGCTCGTTGCACCATTTTTTCCCCTCTTTCATTTAAAAAAAATTCTATTCCCTCCCCTTCCCTCCCCCCCCCCAAAAAACCCCGAAATTAATAGCTTGTCTGAAACCCAAGGCGGCAAATCTTTGGAAACTCATGATCTCAGCAAAGTGGTTGTGTTTATTTTGCTGTGCGTTAGGTTACATTAATTGCCTGGCCAGGAAAAAGAAAAAAAGGGAAGAAGAAAGAAAGAAAAAGACCAAAAACAACCGGGGAACAGCACTATTATTTTTACAAACGCTGTGACTTTCTCATCACTCGATTAATAACCGTATCGCCGCTGCATGAATGGATGCTTTCATTACTGCAGCCAAATGGGTTAAGAATCATTTTTGAAATACTAAAAGCCCAATTAGCCGTGAAATTCTGAGTAGGGGTGGGGTGGGGGGGGGTGGCGGAGAAAGAGAGTGCTCTGAACTGAGCTAATTTTTGGCTAAACGGCGCGTAATGTTTCACTGTCAGGCCCAAGTATGGGGGAGCTTAAAAGTAGATGGGGTCGCTCCGACATTCTTGTGCAGTGCTTTGAAATTCCCATAGGTGCACTCCGCCTCCCAAAAGAAAGCTGCAAAATGAATTTCAAGGGACCTCTATATTTCCATATCATTGCAAACACATTGACAAATTAGACTCTACTATTTAATTATGAGCTTTTATCCAGTAGAGAAATTTGCCTCGAGATTTGTTTTTCTTCTCTCCCTCCCTCCTTCTCTCTCCCTCCCTTCCTTCTCTCTCTCTCTCCCTTCTCTCTCTCTCTCTCCCTCCCTCTATCTCCCTCCCTCCTCCTTGCTCTCCCTGCTCCGTTCTCCCTCCCTCCCTCCTCCTCTCTCTCATTCCCTCCTTTTCTCTCTCTGTCTCTCCCTCCCTTCCTACTCCTCTGTCTCCCTCCTTCTCTCTCTCCCCTCCCCCTCCCTCCCTCCTTCTCTCTCTCTCCCTCCCCCCCTCTTGTGTACAAAAAACTATGGCAACCTGTTGTGATTTCCTCTTCCTTGACCTTGGAAAAGGCAGGCAGGAGTTACTTAGAAACATAGTCATAGAGCTGGAAGGGACTGTTCTGACCGAGGCTTCCCAAGAGCATGAAGCAAATTCCTTGTCCCAACAAAAAACCCTTTTATTAATTGACTGCGAATTCTGCTCATTCCCATACAGCAAAGTCTTTCAAGGGAGGATTTACAGTCACAGACCTTATCTAGCTTGAAGAACTGCCAGGCCAATATCTGCAGAACTTGGCAAGGAGGCTCGGAGAGTCATGAATTAAGCAAACTAATTGTCTCCTGCAAACTCCACTCCCCTTTCGCTCCTCTTTTATTTCCTCTGGGAGGGGCCATTCATCATCCACCTGTGGCCTTACTTTCAAGTCGACCCCTGTTCTTTAGCTGTTCCCTTCATCTGGCAACTCTGCGCATGTGCACCCTGGGAACAGGCTCCAACTGTTCTTCTGCCTCACTGATGTCTGACTCTGAAGGCAGCTGATAACTGGCATTTGGCCCCCTCTCTACCTCCGACACAGAGTCCTCATCAGAGCCTTTCCCAGACTCCAGGACTGGCCCATCTTCCTCCCCAACCTCCTCACTGTCCAAATCTGCTGGTGGGCCACAACAAGGACCTTGGAGATCTTCGAGTCCAGGGGTGTCAAACTCAAAGGCCCCGGGGCTGGATCCGGCCTGCAACGTGCTTAGATCTGGTTTGCAGGGCTGGCCTGGAAACAGGAAAGGACCGGCCCACAGTGCCTCTGCCAGTGAAAACAGAGCTCATGGGGGTCCCATGTGCGCAGCCCCTCTGAGATCAATTTTCACTGGCAGAGGGCTGCAGGAGGCCATCGCGCCCAAAAACAGGGCACAGGCGAGGGGTGTGTGCAGCCACCCTGGGCTCTGATTTCCCTGGCAGAGGGAAAGGTTCCCCCGCACATGTGTACTAGTTGTTCCCGACTCTAGGGGGCGGTGCTCATCGTTTCAAAGCTGAGGAGCCAGCGCTGTCTGAAGATGTCTCTGTAGTCATGTGGCTGGTATGACTAAACACCGAAGGTGCATGGAATGACTGTTACTTTCCCACCAAATGGTTCCTATTTTTCTACCTGTATTTTTTACGTCCTTTTGAACTGCTGGATTCGCAGAAGCTGGGACAAGTCACGGGAGCTCACTCCATTACGCGGCGCTAGGGATTCGAACCGCCTGAACTGCCGACCTTCTGATCAAAAAGCTCAGCATCTTAGCCACTGAGCCACCACGTCCCCAATAATTTTATGGTACTACTCAAAAAAAAAGTGGTGTCATTAGCTATCAAACCTCAAAAATACTGTACACTTTTCTCAAAAGGTTTCCACAATTTTGGCCACTGCTCTACATGCTAACCCAATTTTAAATCCTTCTTGAGTCCCATGTCTGGATAAGCTTGGCCAAATGCCAGCCCTTGTTCAGATGTGCTAGTTGAGAGAAGAAATTGTGAGAAACAAAAGGATTTTGGTGTTTTTCCAAGATTTTGACAGGATATTCAGAAGATGAACAGACCGGAAAATACCTTTTAACTTGGGAATTATTATATCAATGGTTGGAAAATGGAAGTAGAAGTTAGAAACTTAGAATTGAGGAGGATACGTAAATAAAGATGAAATAAATGTGCAATTAAATAATGAATATTGAATAACTAGGAGAATTAAGCATTATGATTAATAGAATCAGAGGATAATGGTTACAAATGTGATGTTCATATGATGTTTATAATGCATGATATTATTAAATAATAATATTTAATAATGTTTAATGAAATAATGGAAAATGTGTAAAAAGGATAAGTGAAGATCATGGTGAATAAAGTTTGAGACTAATAGTTGTAGCTCTTGTATGTATAAGATTTATTACTTGAATTTAAAAGAGATTGCACCCAGACAGTACACTGTCATAGATACATAAATTTTATATATAACAAAGAAATTATTATTATTATTATTATTATTATTATTATTATTATTATTATTATTATTATTATTATTATTATTATTACACCACTGCTGTTCAACATCACATTAATTTCACTGACAATAATCCTACGAATCACAAAACTGGGGTAACAAATCTCAAACCAACATGGCAAGATAAATCATCTACTATACATGGATGACTTAAAAATGTATGCGAAAAGCCCCCTGAACTTAAATCAATACTCAGCACTGTTCAATTGTTTCAGCAGTGACATCAAAATGAACTTTGGACTTGAAAAAAATGTGCTATATTATCCATGCAGCAAGGAAAAATGGAAAAAACAGAAGGAATAGAACTGGGAAATGGAAATATAGTGAAAGCATTAGCAAAGGATGATGGTTACAGGCATATTGGAAGCAGATAACATCTTGAATTGAAAAGTCAAAGCATCAACACAAAATGAATACATCAGGAGGGTCCGCAAACTATTAAAATCAAAGCTGAATGCTGGAAACATAATTAAAGCCATTAATACATGGGCAGTTCCAGTGATAAGCTACTCAGCTGGAATCATCAACTGGACTTTGGCTGAACTGGAAAACCTGGACCGGAAAACATGCAAACTTTTGAATATGTAC
This sequence comes from Natrix helvetica, assembly GCF_964273705.1. Classification (NCBI taxonomy): domain Eukaryota; kingdom Metazoa; phylum Chordata; class Lepidosauria; order Squamata; family Natricidae; genus Natrix; species Natrix helvetica. Next base: position 72,245,785 of record NC_138558.1, on the reverse strand, counting down.
CACACTTTACGTCCACGAAGTGACATCCACAGGTTGTACCTGTCATGAAAAATAGGGGGCAGGGGGCTATTGCAAATCCATCAAACTGTAGAAGAAGAAAAATGAAGTTTGAATGATTATGTGAACCAAAGTACAGAAAAATTGCTACAGGCTGTGAAAACGGAGAACAGCATAAAAACAACAGAAACAAAGGCAGAAAATAAGAAAAAAGAGCTGGGTGACAGATTAAATAGATGGAAAACCAAAGCTTTGCATGGACAGCACTTGAAAAACATTGAAGGAAAATGTGATGACAACTTGACATGGACATGGCTTAAGATGGGAACCATCAAGAAAGAAACGGAAGGTTTAATACTGGCTGCTCAAGAACAAGCCCTACAAACTAATGCCATGAAAGCAAAGATACAAAAATCCACTGACAACCCAAACTGCCGACTTTGCAGCAACAAAGTTGAAACTGTTTTACATTTAATATGTGAATGCAGCAAAATTGCACAAACTGATTACAAAGCTAGACACAATCGAGTTGCAAAATTAATCCACTCATTATGTGAAAAATATGATTTACCTGTATCCAGAAAGTCATGGGAGCAAAAAGTGGAAAAAGTTACTAAAAATGAGAAGGTGAAGATCTTGTGGGACTTTCAAATAGAAAACGGATTGTCATTTGGAGCACAACACACCAGATATCACGGTTGCAGAGGGCCGAAGTCTACAGTTCATTGATATAGCTGTTCCTGGAGATGCCAGAGTCGAAGAAAAAGAACTGGAAAAAATCACAAAATATTGTGACCTGTCCATCGAAACTACACAATTATGGATGAAACATATAACAGTGACACCCATTGTCATCAGGGCACTTGGTACCATGTCCAATAATTTTATAAGATACATCAACAAATTGCAGCTTCCTGCAATAACACCAGCAGAACTGCAAAAAACTGTGCTACTCGGAACATCGTATATTTTAAGAAGGTACTTGGTTGATACCTAGGATGCTGGCAGCAACCCGTATCAACCATTAGCACCAGTCAATGGTATTTGTGATGCATTTTTGAATGTTCAGTTGGCTGAGTTTCATGTTTAATGAATAAAGTATAAAACAATAACAATAACAAGTCCAAGAATTGTATAAAGCACATCAACAAATTGCAGCTTCCTGCAATAACACCAGCAGAACTGCAAAAAACTGCGCTACTCAGAACATCTTATATCTTTAGAAGGTCCTTGGTTGATACCTAGGATGCTGGTAGCAACCCATATCAACCATTAGCACCAGTCAATGGTATTTGTGATGCGTTTTTGAATGTTCAGTTGGCTGAGTTTCATGTTTAATGAAAAAAAAGTTTATAATAATATGGACAAATCTGGAGGCCTGGTATGTTTTCTGTTTCACTAACGGTTGTTTTTTCAACCACAACAGAGCAGCAAGGCGGAAAAAGTGTTTCCTGTCAAATCGCTGAAACTTTACCTCGGGGTGAAGAAAAAACTGAAACCACCAACAAAGTAAGCAAGCCACGATGGCTGGTTTTCGTTCAAAAGCACGCTTGCTTCTTTGTTATTTTTGTTATGCTCCCAAAAGGTAAAGCTTCGAAAAGCCAAAACAAATAAAGGAACTAATCTGTATCTATTGCCTGGCCTGTGGTAAGCCACAGTTCCACATTGTTAGCTATTTGGAGGGCTCCCGTTATTACTTGGGTGTTGAGAAATGACTTTATTGAACAGTTATTTCTAATCTCGGTATGCTATCTCCTGTGGGCTATATTGCTTATGTGATCAAATTATCAGATAATTGAGGAATGAATTGGATTTGGATTGGATTGGAATAGAATAGAGGAATGGAATGGAATGGGGTAGGATAGGATGGAATGGAATGGAATTGATTGGAATGGAATGAATCGGGATTGGATTGGATTGGATTGGAACAGGATTGGATTGGAACAGAGGATTGGGTTGGATTGGAATAGAATAGCGGAATGCAATGGGATAGAATATAATGGAATGGATTGGATTGGATTGGAATAGAATAGCAGAATGGAATGGGATAGAATGGAATGGAATAGAATAGAATAGAATAGAATAGAATAGAATAATAGAATAGAACAGAACAGAACAGAACAGAACAGAGGACTAGACTAGACTAGAACAGAACAGAACAGACAGAGTTCTTTATTGGCCATGTATGATTGGACGCACAAGAAATTTGTCTCCTGTGCATAAGCTTGTAATGTACATACAGAGAACAACAAAGTGTTCAGAGTAGCAGATTTCCACAAAAAATGTACAGTACAGGCTAATAAAGAAGAATGTTTGTAGCTCAGGATGAAAATGAAGTGTTCCTTGATTCTATTTGAGCTTGGTTGTTCTCTGGCATACATTTCATTGCCAAACTAGATAACATCATCAGTGCTTGTCACAGTAGGCTCCATATGCGATCTGTGAGCATTCCGAACAGGATAGCAACAATTTAGTTTTGGGAAGGTTAGCCTTCTTTTCTCTCTTAATTACCCTATATGTCTATGTATAAAAGATATTTTCTTCTGATTTTTCAGCTGGGGTCTAACACTGCTGTCTGAAAAGCATCATTGGTAAGTAAGACATACTAGATTGGGAGGTGTATTATTTCTAAATGATTGGGTAGAATAAGTTTTTGCACCTCCCACAAGCACAGCACCTCTTTGTTATTCATTAAAGCAGCCACGTTATTTTTTCTCCTGGCTTCTTAATGAGTCTGGAGACAAGAGGTTGCTGTTTTAATATTCTTACTGTTAAAAATAGTCTTCTCTTGAAAGCAGGGGCATTTATTTTGTTTAAGTTGCATGGAAGCCTGAAACAACATACCTGCTTTAATACCAACTGTGATACCCACTTGATCATATCTCAACAATTGCAGCTGAGAAAAATATATTGATAATCATAAGACAGGTGTCAGAGAAATTGTTCTGTAAAGTCGAACGATTGCTTTAATTGTGTGGTTCTGCTTCATGGGTTTGTACATCAGTCTATACATACAGGTGTAACTCCAAAAACTAGAATATTTACAATACAATACAATACAATACAATACAATAGTAGAGTTGGAAGGGACCTTGGAGGTCTTCTAGTCCAACCCCCTGCCTAGGCAAGAAACCCTATACCGTGCAAAATATCATGCAAAAGTTCATTTATTTTAGTAATGCAACTTAAAAGGTGAAACTAATATATGAGATAAGACTCATTACATGCAAAGCAAGAGAGTTCAAGCCATGATTTGTCATAATTGTGATGATTATGGAGTACAGCTCATGAAAACCCCAAATCCACCATCTCAGAAAATTAGAAGATTACATGCAATCAATAAAACAAGGATTGTACATAGAACAATATCGGACCTCTGAAAAGTATAAGCATACATATGTACTCAGTACTTGGTTTGGGCCCCGTTTTCAGCAATTACTGCCTCAATGCGGCGTGGCATGGAAACTATCAGCCTGTGGCACTGCTGAGGTGTTATGGAAGACCAGGATGCTTCAATAGCGGCCTTCAGCTCTTCTGCATTGTTCAATCTCATGTCTCTCATCTTTCTCTTGGCAATGCCCCATAGATTCTCTATGGGGTTCAGGTCAGGCGAGTTTGCAGGCCAATCAAGCACAGTAATCCAACAGTCATTGAACCAGGTTTTGGTGCTTTTGGCAGTGTGGGCAGGTGCCAAGTTCTGTTGGACAATGAAGTCAGCATCCCCATAAAGCTCGTCTGTGGAAGGAAACATGAAGTGCTCCAAAACCTCCTGGTAGATGGCTGCTTTGACTCTGGACTTAATGAAGCACAGTGGACCAACACCAGCAGATGACATGGCTCCCCAAATCAACACAAACTATGGAAACTTCACACTGGACTTCAAGCATCTTGCAGTGTGTGCCTCTCCATTCTTCCTCCATACTCTGGGTCCTTGGTTTCCAAATGAAAATTTGCTCTCATCAGAAAAGAGGACTTTGGACCACTGAGCAACAGACCAGGTCTGTTTTTCTTTAGCCCAGGTAAGACGCTTCTGACATTGTTTGTTGTTCAGGAGTGGCTTGACAAGAGGAATACAACATTTGGAGCCCATATCCAAGATCTGTCTCTGTGTGGTGGCCTTTTCGTGACAATCCTGTCCAGGCTGCAGTCATCCCTGCTGCTTGTGTACCTTTTTCTTCCACACTTTTCCCTTCCACATAACTTTCTATTAATGTCCTTTGATATAGCACTTTGGGAACATTCAACTTCTTTTGCAATGACCTTTTGAGGCTTTCCCTCCTTATGGAGGGTGTCAATGATGGTTTTCTGCACAACTGTCAGGTCAGCAGTCTTTCCCATGATTGTGATTCCTACTGAACCAGACTGAGAGACCATTTAAAGGCTCAGGAACCCTTTGCAGGCCTTATGGCTTAATTAGCTGCTTAGAGTGGAACACTTTGAGCCTAGAATATTGCACCTTTTCACAATATTCTAATTTTCTGAGATGGTGGATTTGGGGTTTTCATGAGCTGTAAGCCATAATCATCACAATTATGACAAATCATGGCTTGAACTATCTTGCTTTGCATGTAATGAGTCTTATCTCACATGTTGGTTTCACCTTTTAAATTGCATTACTGAAATAAATGAACTTTTGCACGATATTCTAATTTTCCCCTGTATATTAGTCAGTTTAATATATCATGTATGGTATACTGTAGGGCTCCATATAATGAACAACCCGTCAGCTATCACTCTTGTTTCATTTTTAAATTTTTTTGTTAATCCATTGTTGTATTAGTTTGTTTCATTATATGTTGGCCAGAGTGGAAAGAGCCATTATACAACATAGATAAATAGATAAATAGATGGATGGATGGATAGATGTAGATAGATAGATTTATGATAGATAGATAGATGACAGTAAAGATAGGTAGATAGGTGGGTGGGTGGCTAGATGTTAGATGGATGGATGGCTAGATGATAGATAGATATATGATAGATAGATGATAGATAGATAGATGATAGATAGATAGATAGATAGATAGATGATAGATGATAGATAGATAGATAGATAGATAGATAGATAGATAGATAGATAGATAGATAGATGATAGATAGATGATAGGTAGCTAGCTAGATAGATGGATGATAGGTAGCTAGCTAGCTAGCTAGCTAGACAGACAGACAGACAGACAGACAGACAGACAGAGATAGATAAGCAGAGAGATAGAGGGATGTATGGGTGGATGTATGGATGTATGTATGGATAAATGGCAGTAGGAACAGGTGAGGGGGTGGGGGTTGAGGAGTCAGGGGATAGATAGATAGATAGATAGATAGATAGATAGATAGATAGATAGATGATAGATAGATAGATAGATAGATAGATAGATAGATAGATGATGATAGATAGATAGATAGATAGATAGATAGATAGATAGATAGATAGATAGATAGATAGATGATAGATAGATAAGCAGAAAGATAGATAGATGGATAGAGGAATGAAGGGATAAATGGCAGTAGAAATAGATGGATGGATGGATGGATGGATGGATGGTAAATAGATAGAAAGAGAGAAATGATAGAGATAAATAGATAGAGGAAGTGGGTGTCTCTCTTTTTCATTCCCAAAATATCTAATCAGTTGAAGGCTTCCCCAAAGAAATCTACAGGCAAGCAGATTGATCCCTCAAATGACATCCTGCCTACTTAGATCAGTCGAAAGCTTAATTCAATGGACACTGGATTCCTCTTTGAGGAATAGGAAACCTTGCAATGAAAATCAATTATCTAGCAATAATAACATCTGCCTTCTGACACACACACACAGAGAGAGAGAGAGTATGTCTTGGCTGTACTTTGACTCCATTCTTTATTCTTGTTTAATTTATTCTAGCTAAGGACTGTTTAGCTTCCAGGCAGCTAAAGGCTTTTCCTTCTCAGAATTGCATGAGGATTGAATCTATTATGGCAGGGGAAGTGAATTCATATTCATTTGTCTTCTAGGTATTTGTGTTGTGATGGACAGAATTCTCAGCTGGAATGGCTGAACAGCATTTTTATGGCTCAGGTATTTGTCTCGCTTTCTTTTTCACATTCAAATTGCACTCGGCTCTGAAAAGTACATTTGAATTGCAATAGTTGCATATTATATGCTTCTGTACTTTTTTTTATTTATCTATGGACGTACACGCTCATTTGAGCAAGAAAACTACATATTCAAAGGTCAGTGCATATATAGTGGCATCAGCAGATATTTTTTGAATAAAATCTACACTCCAGTTCTACAGAATATGATTGGCTAATGTGGTTCTCCCAATCACAGCCTCTTTACAGACACTGTCTCTGTTCTTGTCATCATTTCCTCATTCCCTTATTTGTTCATCTCAAAATCCTTGATGTGTCAGTTCCCTAACAAATGCCTCCATTCAAATGTGTGTTGAGATGATGATAGATAATAGATAGATAGATGATAGATAGATGATTCTAGATAGATAGATAGATAGATAGATAGATAGATAGATAGATAGATAGGGAGAGAGGGAGAGAGGGAGAGAGGGAGGGAGGGAGAGAGATGATAGATCATAGATGGAGAATGGATGGAGAGAGAGAGAGAGAAAGATAATGGATGGATGGATGGATGGATGGATGGATAGATAGATAGATAGATAGATAGATAGATAGATAGATAGATAGATAGATGATATAATAGATGATACACAGAGAGATAATATATGGATGGATGGATGGATGGATGGATGGGGAGAGAGAGATGGTTAGATGATGATAGATAGATAGATAGATAGATAGATAGATAGATAGATAGATAGATAGATAGATAGATGAGAGAGAAAGAGAGAGATGATAGATAATGGAGAATATATAGATGGATGGATGGATGGATGGATGGATGGATGGAGAGAGAGAAAGAAGAGAAAGATTATGTATGTATGTATGTATGTATGTATGTATGTATGTATGTATGTATGTATGTATGGATAGATCGATAGATAGATGATAGATAGATAATATATAAGTATAAATATAATCTTTATTGTCATTATACTTAAATACAATGAAATTGGTTCAAAATATATCGATGGATGGATGAATAGATAATGGATGGGTGGGTGGATAGATAGAGAGAGGGGGGAGATGTGAGAGAGATGATAGATGGTATCATCTAGATATATGAATGGATGGAGAGAGAAAAAGAAAGAAAGAAAGATTGATGGATGGATGGATAGATAGATAGATATAGAGATAGAGATAATAGATGATAGAGGGACAGAGATATGGATGGATGAATGGAAAGAGAGAGAGATGGTTTGATAGATAGATAGATAGATGATAGATAGATAGACAGACAGACAGACAGACAGACAGACAGACAGATAGATAGATAGAATGAATAATGGATGGATGGATGAATACCATGTTTACCCAAAATTCTTTTGCCCCATGAAATATGGCCTTGGGCTTATTATAGGGGGAAGGCTTATTGTTTTGGGGTTGGCGGGCAGCTGCTCCCTTGCAAACTAGCTCCCAAAGAGCCGGGCACAGCCTCAGTGGCAAAGCAGCCATGAGGTGACCACACTCATGAGCAGGCGCCCAGCAAACCACCTCTCCAGCCGGGCAGAACGCCATTCACTGACCTAGGGGGGGTATCCCTAAGGCGCCAAGACACATGGCACTCTGCCCGCTCCCCAGCTCCCGCGGCTTGGCACATGGATACCCCCTAGGTCAGTGCATGGAGCTCTGCCTGTTCCGCCCCCGCCGCACTCCGAGCATAACTTCTTGTCCGGCTTACAAACTTCCAAACTCAGCTGCTGAGTCTTCCAGCAGCGACTGCTCTATGAGTGTGCTCTATGGTTGTGGGCTGGCTGCTGGAAGACTCTCTGTCCGGAAGACTCTCTGTCTGGCAGCCGGCCCACAACCATAGAGCACACTCCTAGAGCGGCTGCTGCTGGAAGACTCGGCAGCCAAGTTTTGGAGTTTGTAAGCCATAGAAGAAGTTATGCTTGGAGTACGGCGGGGGCAGAACAGGCGCTCGCGCAACCCCCCTCTCCAGCTGGGCAGAGCTCCAGCACTGAGCTAGGGGTATCCTGAATGTGCCAAGCCACGGGAGCTGGGGAGCAGGCAGAGTGTCACAGCCACCCGGCAACTCCCCCCACCGGCCAGGCAGAATGCCACTCCCCAATCTAGCGGTATTCCGAAGGCGCCAAGCAACATGAGCACCTTTCCCCTCTGGCTCCAGCGGCTTGGCGCCTTCTAGGTCGGTGAGCGGTGCTCTTCCTGGCCGGAGGGGGGGGGTTGTCCAGGGGGCTTATTTTTGGGGGTGGGCTTATATTTTTGCCCACGCGAAAAATGTGGCAAGGCGTTAGTTTCAGGACAGGTCATATTTTTGGGGAAATACGGTAGATAATGGATGGTTGGATGGTTGGATAGATAGATAGATAGATAGATAGATGATAGATAGATAGATAGATAGATAGATAGATAGATGATAGATAGATAGATAGATGATAGATAGATAGTTAGATGATACATAGATAGATGATAGATAGATAGATAGATAGATAGATAGATAGATAGATAGATAGATAGATAGATAGATAGATAGATAGATGATAGAGAGATAATATAGATAGATAGATAGATAGATAGATAGATAGATAGATAGATAGATAGATAGATGATAGAGAGATAATATAGATAGATAGATAGATAGATAGATAGATGATAGATAGATAGATGATAGATAGATAGATGATACATAGATAGATAGATAGATAGATAGATAGATAGATAGATAGATAGATAGATGATAGATAGATAGATAGATAGATAGATGATAGAGAGATAATATAGATAGATAGATAGATAGATAGATAGATAGATAGATAGATAGATAGATAGATAGATAGATAGATAGCCGGAGGGGGGGGGTTGTCCAGGGGGCTTATTTTTGGGGGTGGGCTTATATTTTTGCCCACGCGAAAAATGTGGCAAGGCGTTAGTTTCAGGACAGGTCATATTTTTGGGGAAATACGGTAGATAATGGATGGTTGGATGGTTGGATAGATAGATAGATGATAGATAGATAGATAGATAGATAGATAGATAGATAGATAGATAGATAGATGATACATAGATAGATGATAGATAGATAGATAGATAGATAGATAGATAGATAGATAGATAGATGATATAGAGATAATATAGATAGATAGATAGATAGATAGATAGATAGATAGATAGATGATAGATAGATAGATAGATAGATAGATAGATAGATAGATGATAGATAGATAGATAGATGATAGATAGATAGATAGATAGATAGATAGATAGATAGATGATAGATAGATGATAGATAGATAGATAGATAGATAGATAGATAGATGATAGAGAGATAATATAGATAGATAGATAGATAGATAGATAGATAGATGATAGATAGATAGATGATAGATAGATAGATAGATAGATAGATAATAGATAGATAGATAGATAGATAGATAGATGATAGATAGATAGATAGATAGATGATACATAGATAGATAGATAGATAGATAGATGATAGATAGATAGATAGATAGATAGATGATAGAGAGATAATATAGATAGATAGATAGATAGATAGATAGATAGATAGATAGATAGATAGATAGATAGATAGATAGATAGATAGATAGCCGGAGGGGGGGGTTGTCCAGGGGGCTTATTTTTGGGGGTGGGCTTATATTTTTGCCCACGCGAAAAATGTGGCAAGGCGTTAGTTTCAGGACAGGTCATATTTTTGGGGAAATACGGTAGATAATGGATGGTTGGATGGTTGGATAGATAGATAGATAGATGATAGATAGATAGATAGATAGATAGATGATAGATGATACATAGATAGATGATAGATAGATAGATAGATAGATAGATAGATAGATAGATAGATAGATAGATAGATAGATAGATGATATAGAGATAATATAGATAGATAGATAGATAGATAGATAGATAGATAGATAGATAGATAGATAGATAGATGATAGATAGATAGATAGATAGATAGATAGATAGATGATAGATAGATAGATAGATGATAGATAGATAGATAGATAGATAGATGATAGATAGATGATAGATAGATAGATAGATAGATAGATAGATAGATAGATAGATGATAGATAGATGATAGATAGATAGATAGATAGATAGATAGATAGATAGATAGATAGATAGATAGATAAATGTTCACAGTGAAATGAACAGCTTTGCAGCTTGTGTAAAAAGCAGGGTTATCCATAATTTTAATCATTCCATTTATAAGCTCGTAAGAGCATATTGATTAACATTCTTGAGAAAATAGGTTGGTCTGGAAATCAGAAAAGGCCGACTCCCTCTACAAAGAGAGTCCACATATTACCATAGATATTCTAATTTAATGCAGGTTTGTAGCTGTTTAGGCATAACTTCCATTTTCTCAAGGAAGACTTAACACTTCATTAACCTCAATTACTTTCCAGATTTTACTCCTCTAACATGTTGGCTTGATCTGGGTCTTTGGTTTTTGTTTTTGTTTTCCATTCCTTACCTACAGGAAGTATATATTATTGTCATTTGATATTTCCCTAGCTTTCTGGAGATGCTCAATCTGCTTCATTTTTATTCTCAACTTTCTCCTTTATTCTTATTTTTTAAATATTCCACACACACACAAACCAGGGGTGAAATGTTATCGGTTTGGGCCAGTTTGCTGATACCAGTAGTACAATGATACTGGTTCACTTGGACCATTACTAAAAATGCTATTAGTTCGCTTGAACCGGTAGTTAAAAAAAAAAAAAGCTTTAAAATGTAAACAAAAGAGCAGAATGGCTGATTGTCACACAGCTGTTCTCTGGCACTTTTTAATATTTTTTTTATCATTTTTTATTAGGTAGTAAAAAAAGGCTTAAAAAAGGTTCTGATGATCAGCTGTGACAATCAGCTGTGCCGCGCAATCATAGGAACCTTTGTGTGTGTGTGAAGTCTGCCTGCTTTTGCATTGTGTGTTAGTCAATTGTGTGGCTTTTGTGTTATTTTTGTGTAAAGTGTGATCGTCTGTTTTTGAGCTCTGTGAGGTTCCTGCTTGGCACAGGGGCCATTTTGTGTGAAGTCCAGCTGCTTTGGCATTGTGTGTGAGTCAGTTGTGTAGCTTTTGTGTTATTTTTGTGCAAAGTGTGATAGTTTGCTTTTGAGCTCTCTGTGACTGTGAGGTTCTTGCTTGTTGCTCACCCAGTCACATGGCCACCAAGCCACACCCACAGAACCGATAGGAGAAAAAATTGAATTTCACCACTGACACATACCCTTCGAAGCAAAAAAACCAAAATATTTTTGGTGGCAATTTTCAAGTTACGCATGATTGAAATACTGACTTTAGTAACAATAGCTTCAGCACTTCAAACTCAACTCATTTTGGCTTGGTCCGGTCCCAGGAACAATTGTGATGAGTCTAGAATTTCTAATTCATTGTTGTGTCTGGAGCATATACTATATTTATCCCGTCTGCCTGTGAGTAACTGAAATTACACATTTCTACAATCAGCTTCCACTTTAGAAGCTTCGCTGATTAAATTCTCCATCTGAAATCACCTCCTCATTTCGGTAGGGCAAGCTGGTAATTTGTTCCCGGAGCAATGTTGCATTTAGTAAATCCCTTTGTCCTATTAAAGCTAACATTATTATTTTGATTCCCCTTTATATTTAGACCAAGAATAATCCTAGGCCTTTATTTCCACAGTCTCAGAGCAGCCCAATTGCTTGAAAATCAACATCACAATTACCTTGCCACTTTATTTGTTTGTTTGTTTGTTTATTGATAACACGGCCTTGCCTGGATATTTATTTATAGGGGGGGAAAATTAGAAAAAAAAACGTAATTTCTAATGCTGGATTTCCCCCCGTTACCAGAGGGAGCCCCCCTTGTGGAGTACCGTGAAGCCGTTACTATGGCAACTCCACTGCCCGCCCACCCGGGCAATATCCTGTCTTATGCAATCGCCGTGCTTTTGACGCAGCACGCGTGTGCGAAAGGCGTGCATGCGAGTCAAGCTATCTCATCTTATACAATTGCCGGGTTTTTGATGCAGCATGCATGCGTGCAAGGTGCACGTGTGAGTGAAGCTATCCCGTCCTATACAATTGCCATGTTTTTGATGCAATGCATATCTGCGTTCACATTTTTGATTCTGGGAGAAACGGTTGTTAAGTTAAACAAAGCCCACCTCTGCTTGGGACCAGGTTATTGGAGGGACTGCCTAGAGGGCCTCCAAGGTCTAACTCTTCCAACTCTGTTGTTCCGTTAACATGGACCTCCGTGGGCTTCCAGAACATTCGTTTTGTACATACTCGGCCCTTCCGAATGATTCGCAAATGGTTTGCTATGCTTCCTCCTGATGATGGTAACAAAAGTGATCAATGAAAGTTATCTCTCCCTTAGCGCAACACATTGGGTCCACCAAGCGGGAAGACAAGGAAGCCATCTAGTACGAAAAATCCAAAAATCGTCGGGCTGCCTTTAATACCAATTCAGCACCACCAAAGTCTCCCAAGAGCTAAAGCCAGCGTAGCAGAGGTAATAGCAATAACACTTCGACTTATACCCCGCTTCTCAGTCCTTTTGCAGCCCCTTCTAATCGGTTTACAGAGTCAAACACTTGCCCCCAACAATCTGTGTTCTTACATGCCTCTCACCGGCCAGCTGATTTCCGGGTCTCTGCTGAGCATGTGCGGGTGGTGGGGCGCATGAAGGAGACATGTGTGCATGGGCGGAGGGGTCACATGTGCATGTGCAGGGGGAGTACTGGAGTGGCCCGTTTTTGTTCCCAGGAGGCTGCAGGGAGGCCTACTAGGCCTAAAACTGGGCGGGTGGGGGCGCGTGCATATGCACGGGGCGGGGGGAGCACAGGGATGTAATGAGCGCATGTGCCGGAGGCGGGGTGTGGGGGTGTCATGCACATTGCATTATGGGTTTTCGTACGCAACAGCAAAAAGGTCAGCCATCATTGGTCTGTACATCCTGTACTATTTGGATGTGCATTTTATGTGTGTGTTTTTCTCTGTAAATGCAGAGTGGATTTTATCAGCTTATGTTTTCGATAAATCAAATGGGACACTTTTCGAATTAATTAAATGAATGTAATGTTCGCCTTTGTAAATCTCTGCTATGCCCCAGGAAACCCTAAACAACAACGTTAAGTCTTGAACGGTGTGTATTTTAGAAACAGAGCAGTAAATTAAGCCTGATCTGGAACTCAGTAATAGATTTTTACATTTTATTGTTCTTTGGAGTCAAAACAAAACCAAACCAGGAGTGGCCCTTGCACCTTAGCCACCAAATTTTATTTGCGTCTTCAAAATCTTTGAGGATGTAACATAAGTTCCTCCCAGGAACCTTTTGAATAGAAGCGTTTTTTTAAATAAAGTTTTCATTTTCATAACATACAACCATAAGTATACTATTACATAGCCAACATTGTATTGTATTATGAAATGTTTACATCAATTTGTCTTGCCATCAACTCCCAAAAAACAATTATTGGCTTTTCTGCTCTCCATACACCAGGGGTGTCCAAACTTGGCAACTTTAAGACTTGTGGACTTCAACTCCCAGAATTCCCCAGCCAGCAGAGCTGGCTGGGGAATTCTGGGAGTTGAAGTCCACAAGTCTTAAAGTTGCCAAGTTTGGACACCCCTGCCATACACCAAATTTGTACCTTATGCGTCACTTTTTTCTCCCTCTTTCCTCCACCTCCTTATCTCCTTTCTTCCCTCCGTCGCCTTTCTCTTCTGTACTTCCCCTTCCACTCTCCTTCTCCTCTCCCCTTTCCACTCCTTCTTTCTCTCCCCCTCCCCTGCCCTCTCTTCTATTCCTCTCTTCTTCCCTTACCTCTCCCCTCTACTTCACCTGAGTAGAAGCATTTCATGCGATCTCTAGATGAAGTAGGTAGAAAATTTACAGTCTTGTCTTTTCCCATCCACTCAATTAGAAATCCCTCAAAACATATGGGAGCACAACAGATGGCTTGTCCGTGTGGATATTGTTCATTTTTTTTTTGAGCTGGCAATTTGGGAATACCAAAGAAACTTTTCATACATGATGAATGATAACAGCGGCAATATAAACTTCTGCTGACTTTCAAGCATCTGGATTCTTTCGCTCAAAATTGCTTTCCTGCTGTTTTTCCTTCCTCCGTGTCTGTTCTATACAGGTAGTCCTCGATTTAAAACAGTTCATTTAGTGACTGCTTGAAGTTACTGTTCTGACCTAGGCTTCTTTAAAAAGCATGAAGCAGAGTCTTGGTCCCGGCAAAAACTCTTTTATTTGCACGACTGTGAATTCCTTTCATTCACAGTCAGAAAGGCTTGGCAAACAGTCTTTCAGAGGAATGTTTATCAACACGAACCTTATCTGGCTTGGTGAGCTGCCAGATAATGAGTTGCCAAAGGCAGGGCAAGGCAACACGTGGCACAGAGTCTCTTATAGTCACAAACAGAACTTTCCACTCTTGAAACGACCGAAGGAACGAATTGTTACCTGCAATTCGCTCCTCTTTTGTTTCCTATGGGAAGGGCCAATCACCTCCAAGGTGTGGCTTTACTCCCAAGTCGACCCTGCTTTCTTAGTTGTTCTTGTTGTTAGGGTTCCCCAAAACACCCCCAATGAAATTAAAAAAGGCTTGTGTTTCCTCAAAGTTCCACTTTATTAGAGATGTCATTTTGGCACATCTGGGAAAACCCGAATCTGAAAGCTTCCAGGTTTTCCCACCCAGTTGAAAGTTCAAGATCCTGCCTCGACACCCTTAGGTTCATCACATGGTCCAATCTTTCACTGCCATGAAGGCAGATTCCTCCCATCCAGTTCCGGCCAGGTTCAGAGACAAAAGTGACCTTGACTTTCTAAGAAGAATGTTATTATGGCTACACATCACCCAACTGCATATAATCCCCACTCTCATTTTCCCACAGTAGAAAGTGTGGCAGGCCTGAAATCCTAAAAGAAAAGATGGCTTGCAAGTCTGATACTTGTCTTCTGGCAGCTCTGCGCATGAGCACACTGGGAACAGGCTCCAGCTGTTCCTCTGCCTCACTGCTGCCTAGCTTCCTCTCTGCCTCTGATGCAGAGCCCTTGTCTGAGCTTTCCTCAGCCCCTAGGACTGGGCCATGTTCCTCCTCACTGTCTGACTCTTCTGCCAGCTTTGCTGGCCACCGGCGGGACACAACCGTTGCCACGACTTATGACCGTCTTTCACACTTTCATTGCAGCATGTGCGTCAGGGGTGTCAAACTTGATTTCATTGAGGGTCACATCAGGGTTGTATTTGACCTCGGGGGCTGGAATGGGCATGGCCAGCTTGATGTCACTTGTGTTGGGGGTGCCTGTGGTGGCTCAAACACTCTGTCAGTGAAAATGGGCTCCCGGCTGTGACAGCTTTCTACAACCCTCTGCCAGTGAAAATGGAGCTCAGGAGGACTGCCATCCATTTTTGCTGGCAGAAACCACAGGCCTGTCCTCTATCTATCTATCTATCTATCTATCTATCTATCTATCTATCTATCTATCTATCTATCTATCTATCTATCTATCTAATCTATCTCTCCCCCCCTCTCTCATCTATATCTACCTATCATTCAGAGGTGAGTTTTACATAAATTTACCACCGGTTCGCCCTGCGCGTGCCCGCTCACTTCATGAGTGTGCATACCTTCCACGCATGCACTTTACTTGTGCACACAACTTACAAAATGTGACTAAATAGGATGGCATAGAGCCAGGGTACCCTCAGGTAATCACTACCAGTTCACCCAAACCAGTCTAATCCGGCTGAATACCACCTCTGCTATCTATCTATCTATCTATCTATCTATCTATCTATCTATCTATCTATCTATTATCTATCATCTATCTATCTATCTATCTATCTATCTATCTATCTATCTATCTATCTATCTATCTATCTATCTATCTATCTATCTATCTATCTATCTTATTCATTTGTAAGAATTGAAACCCTTGGAGACTGTCAGAAGGACTGAAGTCCCCAGAGGTAGGCTACCAACAATTGATCTGAATGATTCAGTCTTTAACTTTTTCTCCATCTCTGCCCAGAATTCAAAACTGGAAATGGAACAGGACTTAGCTAGAGAGAAGACCGATTTAAAGGAACGAGTCTCACGGGTTGTCCAACATAAAGAACGAAAGGAGGAAAAAATCTGGAATCAAGGAAGAAAGCATCGCAGCCTGATCTGTTTGGACGACATGGCTGATGATGCGGTGAACTTGGACCGCAGATCCTGCAAAGAATCAAAATCAAGAAGAAATGAGAGCAAAGCAAGCGAAACACACTTGGAAGCTGCGAAGCAGCTGCCAGCAAATGTTCTTCACGAGCTCCACACAGTCTTACAGAAGACCAGAGCTCTCCATGATGAGACTTAGAAGCCCTTTAGATATGGACATCAACGAAATGAATTATTTTAATGTATAGTGTACATACTTTCAATGTATTTAAATGTAAATGTTGAACTAAAAGAGATCAAGTGCTCTCTACCAATTTGGGAGCCTTAATACTTTTGTACTGATACTTGCCCTTCTCGTTATCTACATTTATTTCCCTAAATAATGTTGGTCAACTGTCTATGGAGATTCTCAGCCATCCAGATCGTGGCTGTTCTGAAGGTTCTTTTTCAGAAGGAACCTGGACTTTGTTCTTCCTTGAAGACATTTCGCTTCTCATCCCAGAAGCTTCCTCAGCTCTTTAGAACTGTTCTTTAATTCTTTAGAACTGAAGAAGCTTCTGAAATGAGAAGCAAAACACCTTCAAGGAAAAACAAAGTCCAGGTGCCTTCTGAAAAAGCTCCTTTTTGGGACAATGTTGGTCAAGATTTTCCACCTAGATGGGAAAGTGACAATCAATTGCTTCTCAACAGGAATTTACTGAACGTCACCAGGAAGTATAGAAGTAGGACGTGAAAACAATTCAATAATATTGACCATTCCTTCTGGCTTCTGTGCACACTCAGAAGATAACATGAGAGTAAATGGATAGCGACATGGGCAGTGTATAAAATAACAATAAAATAAAATAAATAAATTTATTTATTTAAAATAAATAAATAAGTAAAATAAAAGAGAAGGCATAATCACTTCCAATTGGCATTTATCTTACCGATATTTGTCATCCAAATGGGAAATCAGCAAACAGCTTTAGGTTAATAATTCCATGGTTAATCAACCCCAGTCTATAACCGTCGTGAGTTCAGTTTTCCTAATCTGATTGCAGTTGGATCAAATTTAGTTACTTTACGGAGAAAAATAGGGAACCTGTTGTGGCCCAGCAGCGGCCGGCTGAGCTGTTGCTGGACTCTGACAGCTCAGACCATTATGGGACTGCTCTGGAGGCTGAGGAAGACTCTGGAGGGCGTTCGGAGTCAGAGCAGGGACTAGAGAGTCCTGTTGGCCACCAGGTGGCGTCTGAGTCAGGGAGCAGTGAGGAAGAACAGGGTGAGGTTGTCCCTGACATACGGATGCAGAGGGCTGATAGGAGAAGGCAGCAGCTGTGGAAACAGGCTCGCAGAAGGAAATAGGACTGATTGGCCCCTCCCAGAGAGCATATAGGTGGAGCAATGGGAGGGAAATTTTGCAGGAAACAACAGTTACAATCTCAGTTTAAAGTTTGAAGAATTCTGTGAGTTCCGTGAGTCTTGTTTTTCATAGATATATTTTTTTCTGGGCTCCTAGCCAAGGGGTGGTTTATCTCCCTCCTTAGTTGTGGCAGACAGCCAAGCCAGCATCAGTGTAATTTGGAGGCCTGGGGACAAAACAGAACCAATCAGTTATTAACACACACACATACACACATACACTTCAGCAGTGGGATTCCAAATCTTTTCCTACCAGTTCCATGAGAGCACACTTTGTGTGCCCATGCGCCTAATGCACGCTTCGTGCATGTGTGTAGCACTCAAAAGACTGCCCCAGGGTCAGCGCTGGTGAGCTGAGCTGTGGTTTCGCTCAGCTGGGGTGCAGCAATTCGCTCTGCCGCGCAATTTAGCTGAGCTAAAGAACAAGGGAATATAGGACAGGGAACAGCGGGGGCGGGAGGTTGGCGCCAATTAGAGATGGTATTTGCCAGTTCTCCGAACTACTCAAAATTTCCGCTACCGGTTCATCAGAACCAGTCCGAACCGGCTGAATACGACATCTGATATATTTCCTCTGTTTTCAGACCTCTGATATACTTCCTCTGTTTTCAGACTGCTCCATTTCCTCAGAGAGTAGGATGGGAGAGGCAAAACAGAGTCAATAGATTTGATTTAGAGGTGTAAACAAAACCTCTCTGTGAATAGGAAATAAGGATTCCTGGGAGAAAATAATATTGTTCAATATTTTTTCCTTTACACATTTTTTTTTACTTCCCAGCATGACAGAATAGCAGAGTTGGAAGGGAGCTTGGAGGTCTTCTAGTCTAACCCCCTGCTCAAGCAGGAGACCCTACACCCGGAGGTGGTCTTCCCCTACTTCCCCTCCCTGTTCGCAAATGTGAGCATGCGCAGCTAGCACAAATGCGCACCGCTTGAAAATGTGCCTAAGTACGACGGCATAGAGCCAGGACAAGTGGGCAGGCCCACCCGTGATTTCCACTACCAGTTCGGGCAGACTGGTCCCAATCGGCTGAATACCACCTCTGCCTATACCATTTCAGACCAACGGTTGTCCAATCTCTTCTTAAAACCTCCGGTGTTGGAACGCCTACAACTTCTGGAGATAAACAGTTCCACCAGTTGATTGTTCTGGCTGTCAGGAAAGTTTCTCCTTAGTTCTGGGTTGCTTCTCTCCTTGCTTAGTTTCCATCCATCGCTTCTTGTCCTGACTTCAGGTGCCTTGGAGAATAGGCTGGGAAATATTTGTTTGCTTTGAAATACAGATTTACAAAACCTGACACTAAATGAAACAATTTCTGCCTTCACGGTCAATCAATGTGACTTAAACTGACTCAACACACACCACACACACACACACAAAATTTAAATCTCATTCCTGACTTTTTCTGCTGGGGAAATCCAACCATGAACAAGTCAACGGGATTCATGCATTATTTGTGGATGATGAAATAATGCTGCTAAAACTATGCTGCTTCATTGCATCGTTGGTTTTTTTCCTTAATTTCTAGGTAACTGGTAGAATCAGGGAAGATCCACAGGAGTTTTGTGATGAGATAAAGTGTTAATTTATTGTACAGACCTGTTGTGTAAATTATCATTGCAGAAATGGCAACACCACATCGGTTGAGTGGGGGAATATCATCAAATCAAGCCCGGATGCGTGAAATAAAAAGGACCTTGTTAAAGCTAACTTGTCTTATCAGCATCCGAAGAACATGCTTCAATTCCACCCAATAGAAATCAAATAAAAACAAATAAATAAATTCCATGTGTCTCCATTCCTTCAATAAATGCTACATTTATTTCTAATGGATAGGCAACCTTCTATTACCAATTGTCCTCGACTTACAGCAGTTCATTTAGTGACCGTTTTAAAACAGGGGTGAAGTGCTCTGAAGTCTGCTACCGGTTTGCTTCGTGCGCGCCGGTGCACCGACACAGCTGATCATCGGCGCTACCAGTTTGGGCTAACCAGTAGTTCTGACAATCAGCTGTGCCGCTTTTTTTCTAATCGCACAGCACAGCTGATTGTTGCACAGCTGATCGTCAGACATACTGGTTAGCCCAAACTGGTAGCATTTCTTTTACTACCAGTTCAAGCGATCCGGTCTGAACTGGTAGCATTTTACCCCTGGTTTAAAGCTACAAAAGCCCTTGAAAAAAATTACTGGTCACTGTTTTTCACAGGAGAAGAGAAGAGTTGAGTTGGAAGGGTCCTTGTAAGGTCTTCTAGTCCAACCCCCTGCTTAGGCAGGAAACCCTACACCACTTCAGACAAATGGTTATCCAATCTCTTCTTAAGAACTTCCATTGTTGAAGCATTCACAAGTTCTGGAGGCAAGTTGTTCCACTGATTATTTGTTCTCACTGTCAGGAAATTTCTTTTTTAGTTCTAAGTTGCTTCTCTCCTTGATTAGTTTCCACCCATTGCTTCTTGTCCTGCCCTCAGGTGCTTTGCAGAATAGCTTGATTCCTCTTCTTTGTGGCAACCCCTGAGATATCAGAAGACTCCTATCATGTCTCCCCTTTTGAGAGTCAACATCTTTTTTACATTGTGGAGACCAAAACTGGATGCAGTATTGCACCATCCCTGGGGTCATGTGATCAAAATTAAAATGCATGGCAAATGAATGAACATCTGAATTTTGATCACATGATCAGAGGACTATATACAGGAATTGTTAGTTTGCTGTGTGGTCTGCGGAGATGCACAAACTTTGCCCCTTCTTTCCAGTGTGAGAAAATAATCCAGGCAAAACATTTCTCTTAGAAGTAATTAAGAAGGCAAATCTTTGTTTATGGAAAGTGGTGTGTGTGGCTGAAGAAATTAAATTGCAGCTACTGATGGCTGCAGCTTGTGGAGAAAGAGAGAGAGAGAGAGAGAGAGAGAGAGAGAGAGAGAGAGAGAGAGAGAGAGAATGGAAGGAGGGAGGGAGGGAGGGAGACAAAGAGACAGAGAGAGACAGAAAGAGAGATAGATGGAAGGAGGGAGGGAGAGACAGACAGAGAGAGATGAGAAAGACGGAGACAATACAATACAATACAATAGTAGAGTTGGAAGGGACCTTGGAGGTCTTCTAGTCCAACCCCCTGCCTAGACAGGAAACCCTATGCCGTTTCAGACAAATGGCTATCCAACATCTTCTTAAAGACTTCCAGTGTTGGGGCATTCACAACTTCTGGAGGCAAGCTGTTCCACTGATTAATTGTTCTCACTGTCAGGAAATTTCTCCTCAGTTCTAAGTTGCTTCTCTCCTTGATTAGCTTCCACCCATTGCTTCTTGTTCTACCCTCAGGTGCTTTGGAGAATAGTTTGACTCCCTCTTCTTTGTGGCAACCTCTGAGATATTGGAAGACTGCTATCATGTCTCCCCTAGTCCTTCTTTCTCTTAAGCTAAACATACCCAGTTCCTGCAACCGTTCTTCATATGTTTTAGTCTCCAGTCCCCTAATCATCTTTGTTGCTCTTCTCTGCACTCTTTCTAGAGTCTCCACATCTTTTTTACATCGTGGCGACCAGAACTGAATGCAGTATTCCAAGTGTGGCCTTACCAAGGCATTATAAAGTGGTATTAACACTTCACGTGATCTTGATTCTATCCCTCTGTTGATGCAGCCTAGAACTGTATTGGCTTTTTTGGCAGCTGCTGCACACTGCTGGCTCCTATTTAAAGACAGGGACAGAAAGAGAGAAATAGATGGAAGGAAGGAGGGGGAGAGATGAGAGAAAGAGAGATGAGAGAGACAGACAGACAGAGACAGAAAGAGAGATAGAGGGAAGGAAGGAAGGAGGGAGAGACAGAGATCTGAGAGAGAGACAGTGAGATGGAGAGAGAGATGGAAGGAAGGAAGGAGGGAGAGAGAGACAGAGACACAGAGCAACAGAGAGACAAAGAAATAGATGAAAGGAAGAAGGGAGAGACAGAGAGCGGGGGACAGAAACAGAGAAATCTATGTTGGGGAAAGGGACGCTTGCTACTTCCCAATAATACCTCAAGTAAAAATATTTTTTTTAATGTATCCTCGATTTTACAAGGGAATAAATGTTCAGTGGCAGTGAGTGTTTTAAACTCACTTCCTCTTCACTTTGCATAGCTGTGAATCGATTCAGTGTGAAACAGGAAAGCTGGCATTTTATAAACCAAAGCTGTGTGGGATAGTGGGTTTTTTTTAAAAAATTACTCAATCATTACCGTTGTCTGTAGATTTCTTTAATGTTTAACCTGG
The DNA here is from genome assembly GCF_964273705.1 of Natrix helvetica. Lineage (NCBI taxonomy): Eukaryota > Metazoa > Chordata > Lepidosauria > Squamata > Natricidae > Natrix > Natrix helvetica. The sequence continues at coordinate 72,223,873 of NC_138558.1, read as the reverse complement.
GGGAGGGCAAAGTTTGTACAGTTGCACTAGAAAATATAAGACACAACAATACTTATTCCCTTGAACATCTGGATTGCCAGCAGCTGTTTTGCAAGTGTCAGGATAATGATCAGATCTTTTGGATCCGGAGACAAATAAGTGCACCAGTGAATAAAGGGATTTTAAGCCTTATGGTTAGCATAACATTAAGAAGCATACATACCCTTCTGACCTAGGCTTCACAAAAAGACGAAGCAGACTTCTTGTCCCGACAAAACCACTTTTTATGAAGCTCATGTGAATTCCTCTCCTTCACATCCAGCAAAGTCCCGGCAAACAGTCTTTCAAGGGTGAACTTACAACCACAGACCTTATCAGGCTTGGAGAGCTGCCAGGCCGATATTTTCCAAATGCAAACATTGTACAAGAAAATACTTGGCCAGGAGTCTCTGAGAGTCACGAACAAATCTTCACACTAATGAAGCGAACCAATTTCTCCTCCAAACTCCACTCCCCTTTTGCTCCTCTTTATTCCCTATGGGAGGGGCCATTCACTGTCCACCTGTGCCTTTACTCCCGAGTCAGCCCTTGTTCCTTAACTGTTCCCTTCTTCTGGCAGCTCTGTGCATGCACACATCGGGAACAAGCTCCAGCTGTTCTTCTGCCCCACTGATGCCTGACTCTGAAGGCAGCTGATAACTGTTGGACGGTCCTGGTCCCATCTCTGCCTCCAACACAGAGCCCTCACCAGAGCCTTCCTCAGACTCCAGGACTGGCCCATGTTCCTCCCCAACCCCCTCACTGTCTGACTCCACCGCCAGCTCCACTGGCTACTGATTGGCCACAACTTCTCAAGCTTCTCAAAATAATAATGGTCTTTCTGATTGCCATTGCACCTACCTGCTGAGTTTCTTCAGGGATGCTAAAATAGATCTTCAATCAATCAGAACACAGAGGGAAGGGACCATAGAGGTCTTCTACTCCAACCCCCTGCTCAAGCAGGAGACATTATACCATTCCAGACAAGTGGCTGTCCAGTCTCTTCTTAAAAATCTCCAGTGGTGAAGCTCCCACAACTTCTGAAAGCAACTTCTGTTCCACTGGTTAATTGTCCTCACTGTTAGGAAGTTTCTCCTTAATTCCAGATTGCTTTTCTCCTTGATTTGTTTCCATCCATTGTTTCTTGCTGCAGGCCTGGCTGCAGGGCCATGAAGTAAGCCAGTGTGAGGCATTTGGGGCAGCTCCACCCACCCCTAGCTCATGGCTGCATCACTCGGCCTCCTGCTCCACTGCAGCTGCAAGCAAGCAAAAGAAGTGGGCTGGTGGCCATCCACAGTCCTGCTGGATGGAGCTGCTGTAGTCCATCCATGCCCCGACAGCCACCTTGAGGCCATAGAGGAGCAGGATGCTAAGTGGTGTGTTGCAGGGGTGGGTTCCAGATCCCATTGCAAGCAGTGCGGTGCAACAGGGCCCGGCGTCCACCACATGAATGCACGCAGCATGCACGCACACATGCACAGTGTCCTTACCTCCTGCGATGCTCCGCGATGCCTCCGCGATGCTCCAGCTGCTGGGCGGAGTGTCGCGCAGGTGCCATATGCTCTGTGCGTGTGCGCAGAAGCGCCGAAGAGCTCAAATACAGGTAAGGAGGGCGGGTGGGTGGGTGGGCCCTCCGGAGCACCACGCCAGAACGGTACCCGGTGCTCCCGGCAGGCACCGTTATGCCCGTACCAGGGCGTACCACCTGCAACCCACCACTGATGTGCTGATGCTGTGGCTGTGAGGTGAGGCAGGTATCGGGGCATGGGTGGCCTGGCTGTGGGGCCATGAGGTAAGCTGGTGTGAGGTGCATAGGGCAGTCCACCCCCTGCTTCATGGCAGTGGCATGCCCCGCCATGAGCAAACAGAAGAAGTGAGCCTCCCATAGATGGGGAAAAATAAGACACCCCCAAAAGTCAGCCCTAGTACTTATTTTGGGGTCCTTTCAAACAAACACAGATAATTCTTGTGTGCTTGGATTCATCCCTGCATTCAGATCCAAAGCACTTCCCATCCTTAACAACCGTGCTATAGTTTTAATTTAATAATTTAATTTGATTTGATACAATAAGGGATGCTGGGGCTCAGTGGCTAAGACAATGAGCTTGTCAGTCGAAAAGTTGGAAGTTCGGCAGTTCGAATCCCTGGCACCGCATAATGGAGTGAGCTCCTGTTACTTCTCCCAGCTTCTGCCAGCCTAGCAGTTCGAAAGCACATAAAAAAATGCAAGTAGACAAATAGGAACCACCTTTGGTGGGAAGGGAACAGCGTTCCGTGCACCTTCGCCATTTAGTCATTCCGGCTACATGACCACGGAGACGTCTTCGGACAGCACTGGCTCTTCAGCTTTGAAACGGAGATGAGCAACGCTCCCTACGGTCGGGAATGACTAGGACATATGTGCGAGGGGAACCTTTACCTTTACCTATAGTTTTAATTTTAGCATAAATATGATGCCGTTGATATATTGGTGAGCAGAACATTGCTTGTACAATGGTGCAGCTGCAAAGGAACATTCGAGGACCAACAAAAGAGTTCTCTTATACCTCTCAAATATGGCCACTTTGATACAACAGCGAAGAGTTGGATAACCGAATGTTATTTTTTTTAAAAAAGCGATGATCTTTGCAGATATTTCTCTCATGAAGAAATTACAGAAAGCAAATTCTGACCTGCGTAATTTACAAATACGCAGCTACGTCGAAGGTTTACAAAGCATCTTGCTGTGTTCAATATTTGCTACCATATGGAGGATTTATTGCCATATTTTTACACTCTGCAAAGTGTGATGCTGTTAAGGGGATGTTATGAGATTTGTTTATCTATTTCCATATTGTTTAACAGTGACTTTTCTAGCTATGTGAAAGGGGCTCCAATAAGAGGGATGGAAATTATAGACCGTTGGCATCAGGGGCATCTGCTAATATAAAGGAAGTCGGAATAGTAGCTATAACCAAGTTAATGAAGCTCTGCCAGGCTATTAATTCTCTTAGAAATTGTCTTTTCTATCCATGTATTCCATTTGCGGTGAAACATGGGGATCAGTGCTGAATTTATACTTACCGACAAAGAAATAAAGGGAGACTTTATTATAGATCTATTTCAAGCTATTCAGCTCTCGCCAGCTAGCCATACCCTTCCGGACTTCGAACCCAGACTACTTGCATATTAGGTAGATGTGTTTGTTGTGGCCCACCAGCTGCCAGTGCAGCTAGAGGCAGACTCGGACGATGAGGAGGTTGGGGAGGAACATGGGCCAGTTCTGGAGCCTGGGGAAGGCTCTGATGGATGCTCTGCGTTGGACTCAGAGCCAGGACCATCTAACATTTCCCAGCCACCGGAGAGGCAGCTGCCTTTGGAGGCTGATATGAGTGAGGAGGAAGAACAGCTGGGGCCTGTTCCAGATGCATGTATGTGCAGAGCAGTTAGGAGAGGTGAACAACGGAGGACAAAGAGCCGACTTGGGAAGCAAAGTGCACGTGAATGCCGAATGGCTCCTCCCTGGCTAGGGAATAAATAGAAGAAAAGGAGTGGTGGTCATAGGAGACAACAGTTCTGAAGATTTCTGAAGATTTGGCTCATTTTGTTTCATGCCACAAAGGCTGCTTGCCAGAACTTAATTTACAGCTTTGTGGCTAGGAGCTCAGGGTCTTGAAATTATCACAAAGAACTGATAAGGTCTATTGCTGCATTTAACTCCTTGCAGGACTCTTGCCTGGACTTTTTGGTTGGTGAATGCAATTAATTCACAAGAGGTAAATAAAGAGGGGGGGGGGTTGACAAGGAGTCTGTTTCTTGCTTCTGCTAAGGTTGGGTCAGAACAGTATTAACCTCTAAGCCACAGGCTCTCCTCGCTTTGTCAACTACACCAGGGTAAAGACGAAGTGTTTCTTCTTTCCAGTGAGACCGGTCTGTCAGGCAATATGGTCTACCCAAATATGGGATAGAGCACACTGCTTCTGCTTTTGCCTTTCAGCCCCAATCCAGGGGCCTTTGCAGGCAGCTGCTTTTGTGACAAACTATTTTTGTGTTGAATTTATATTTATTGACAAAGAAATAAAGGGAGACTAGTATAGACCTATTAGTAGATCTATACTAGTCTCCCCTTTATTTCTTTGTCGGATGACATGAGGATGAATGGTTGTTAGCAGCAATGAAGGCATTTTTTTTAAAAAAAATGCAGAATGTAACCCATTCCAAGAAACATGAAAAAATCCCAAAAGATCAAAGATCTGGGGTTGGCTCTCTACACCACACTGAGAATACAAATCTTAGCATTACAAATTCTTTCCCAACCCGTTAAATTGGGTTCAAATTATTAACAAGATCAGTAGCATATAAAGAAAACATGTACCAAATGTTTTATCATTGTTTGCCCCATCACAAGGAAGTACTGCTGCAAAATTCGGAAATGGTTAGAAGAAATTACTGAGCGAAAAATAGAACTCAAACCAGAAGCATTTTTATTAGGACTACTGGATTAAAAAATGGACAAACAATCTCAATACACAATCATACACATACTCACTGCAGCCAGGATTGCTTTCGCACAAAACTGGAAAAAAATCAATACACCTTCAGATGAAACTATAATCAGGAAAATGCTCGAATGAGCAGAAATGGTTAAAATGACAATAGAACTAAAAGAAAGAGAAGAATCGGACTTCTATAAAGTATGGAATAAAATGTATAAGTGGCTAGAAATCAGAAGCCAAAACAGAAAATAGAGAATATAAATATATGGCGATACAAATAGTTAATATTATTATAAGTGTTAATACTATGTTTGCTACATTATAGGATTATAAAAGCTAAGCAGGAAAGCCGATATAGAAAGCTGTAAAATTACTGTATATTGTTATGTATGTTTTGTGTTTTGTTTTGTTTTTCTTGTTGTGTCTTCTTTACTGTTTTTAAAGATTAAAACATTCAATAAAAATTATTTTTTTAAACAAACTTTCTTTTCTTTTTCAATCGTATCGCCAACTTCAGGGATTTTAAGCGAGTCCCCGCTGAATTGCTCTGTTGACACCTAAAGTTTAACATTTGTGTTTTTAAATGCATGGTATAGGCCGGTGATGGCTAACCCTTTTGTTGTTGGGTGCCAAAAATGTGAGCATGAGCGTGCGATAGCACAAACATGGGCCGGCACCCATAATGCAAAGCATCCCCCGACACAGCCCCCGGAGGCACTCCGGAAGGAGGAAACGGATCATTTCCCAACTTCTAGTAGCTGGGCCTGTTTTTCGTCCTTCCCTGGCTCTGGAGGCTTTCCTGAAGCTTGGGGAGGGCAAAAATTGCCTTCCTTGGCCCTCTGGAAGGCCGAAAACCAGCTGGCCAGCATGCTCGTGCATGCTGGAGCTGACAGCTCATGTGCCAGCAGATATACCATCATAGGTGTAGGCAACGGCTCTGACAGAGCGCAGATCTTATGCTCGAGCTGTGTCAGTTGTGTTGATATGCCAGCCCACGAGCCGTATCATTGTTGCTGGGCCTGGGTTTTACACACAGCCCCCTTAAGGTTAATACGTAGCACATCAAGCATGTTATAATTGAACTGTGGGGAAACAAATTAACATTATAATGAACTCGTTTCCCTTTGGAAGTAAAATTAGGTACATCATTACCAGCACTGGTAGAGTTCTTGATATTATGGTCTAATCAGCACTTAATAGCCGACACTCTATGGCTCTAATTTCACATAATTAATGTGCATGAAAAATAAAACCCTTTAAAAGAGCCTTTCCGCTCCAAGCTGGAGAAAGTAGGGACAATAAACGTGGATGACGTTTAATTCCTCTGGAGTCTCGATTGTGAAGTGTGGTCTCAAAACACACACACGCACCTCTTCACAATTGACAGAAATCACACTTTGGCTGTAGTACTGGGTAAGATTTCAGTAGTCACCCTGCATAGCCGATGCCTGGTTTTTATCTACATTGTTAACAAATCTGTTGTGGCCCACCAGCAGACAGTGCATCTGACAGCAGATTCGGACAGTGAGGAGGTTGGGGAGGAACATGGGCCAGTCCTGGAGTCTGGAGAACACTCTGATGAGGGCTCTGTGTCGGAGGCAGAGAGGGCCCCCACTCTGATTGTTTATATTCTGGTGATTTGCCTGTCTGTGTGGGTGGGCATCTCCTCACCAGTAATAAGCACCCAGATCAGCATAATTAACTCCAAGATTAACTTCAGACCAACAATCAAGTAAACAACACCCCAGTCAAGAAACTGCCAAAGAGCCATCACTAAACAGCCCAATCAAAGAACCTCTAAGACCGACCGCACCCACACTGGTAGGCAAGATAGCAAGGTAGATAGATAGATAAATAGATAGATGATAAGGAGGCGATCCTGTGGCTTAGTGGCTAAGACTTCTGCCTAAGAATAATACAGCCCAGGTTCGAATCCCAGTAAGGGTATGGCTAGCTGATGAGAGCTAATTAGCTCGAAATAGATCTATACTAGTCTCCCTTTATTTATTTATCAGTACAAATACAACATAGATAAATATATTCATAGATAGATGGATAGAAAGATATATGATAGATAGATATATGGTACATTAGATAGATAGATAGATAGATAGATAGATAGATAGATAGATAGATAGATAGATAGATAGATAGATGATATAAATATAGATATAGAGAGAGACAGAGACAGGGAGAGAGACAAAGAGAGAGAGGAAATATAATGAGTGTATTTGGCTGTGGCTCAGAAATAGTTATTTCCCCCACTGTTAGTCTGAAATATCTAGGGTTATATTCAGTTTTTGACCAGATGACAATTCTAAAAGGAGGGAGAGAGAGAGAAATTATGATGCTCTATTATAGAATTTTATGCTTGGTGTGTTAACAAGGCTGATTCATCCATCATTCCATTCAATACTTAAGATGCTGGCAACATAGTTAATTTCATGATCAAACAGAGAATTAGTATCTGAGGTTTGATCTCTCAAAGCACTTAATGCGTTAGCAGCCTCTGGGGAGTGGGAGGTATTTTTTTTTCTCTAGCAAGAAATTAAAGGGTGAGACAATGGGATCACTTTTGACTGTTGTTAATCGTGAACAAGACTGAAAAATGAATGCAGCCACGACTGACAAGCGGAGATAAGTGTCTCGGATACACGTACTGTAACGTTTTAATTATGTCCTCCACTCCTCCCTGGAGTTTGTGCCTTGCGTGAGGGGGCACCTTTGTGGTAGTAATAATTCTTCAGCTAATTAAAGACCAGCTGCTTTGTGGGAATTGTCAAAGGACAGATCCTGGTAAACATGTTTCAGAGGCACTCAGACTGTCTCAACTGCCTCTTGTCACTTGGGCTGGATGGTTCAATTTTGTCTCGCTTTTGTCGCTGATGCTTTTTCGTGGCTTCGCTTTCGAGCCCTCGGAAACAGAAGACAAGCTCGCATCCTCGCCTGGGCGTCACATTATAAGTGACGCTTGAGTGCGGTCATGTTTGATGGTGAGCGTTGCAACTGAAATCAGCTCTGGTTGTCAAATGGGGGAGGAGAATGCACATTGCCCACGAAATCTTTTCTTCCCATTGGGAAAAAGGAAAGTCAATAGCCCTGCCTATTATCCCTACCTTTGTGATGGAGCCAGGTAAAGGTAAAGGTTCCTCCCCTCACTTATGTGCTAGTCGTTCCCAACTCTAGGGGATGGTGCTCATCTTCGTTTCAAAGCTGAAGACCCAGCGTTGTCCGAAGACATCTCTGTGGTCATGTGGCCGGCATGACTCAATGCCAAAGGTGTACAGAACACTGTTACCTTCCCACCAAAGGTGTTTCTACTTGCATTGTTACGTTCTTTCGAACTGCTAGGTTGAATAAGCTGGGACAAGTAACGGGAGCTCACTCCATTATGCGCAGCTATGGATTCGAACCGCCGAAATGCCAACCTCCTGATCAACAAGCTCAGCCTCTTAGCCACTGAGCCACTGCATCCCATGATGGAGCTAATGGTCTATTAATCCTTGAGTAACACTAGACGGGGCTTGAATTTATAGCTATTTCCTCTCTATGGTTTGAAAGGTAGATGCGCATCTGTAAAGACCTTTGTGCACAAGAAATCCAAGAATGGGTCAGGAATTTTGTTCTGTCCTCACTACACGTTGGTCTGTGTGCAGCTCGACACGCAGCTAAACCCACCTATCCTCCAATAAAACAGACCGTGTGCGAGTAGATCTGAATGCTTTATTGAAAGAACAGGATATGGTGAAACTGGGGAAAATAGGGATACATACAACGAGAACCAAATACAAGATGAGACAGTATTGAGTTACGGCTGAACATAACAATTAATAAATACAATTTAAATCTCACCAGCGATGCTCTGTGTGTGGGGTGTGGGCTTGTCCTTGGATGACCAGGTGCCATGGATTAAGATGGATTCTTCTTTGTGCTTCTGGCTTCTCCAAATGCTAAAGGAAATGGAGTCTGGCTTCCCAGCATGCACTTGGTTTGAGAGTGCGGGCTGAAGGGCAAATGGGTTGGCTCAGCTTCAAACAATATACTTGGCATTTGTCTCTCCTGCCACTAGATGGCACTAGAGAGCAACAAGAGTATATAAAGGTTATATATGCTGGGGCATGACAAACCTGGAGCATACTTCTTGCTCTGAGAGGTATTCAATCCTAGCCAGAATAGCCAGTGTCAAGTGGTTGTGAGATTTGTGTTCTAAAATATCTGAAGGACATCAAATTTGACAAATGAAGGACCAAATGAAATTCTCTAGAGGGAAGTTAAAGCAAAGAGACGTCCTGGGGTGTTGGCGTGGTGCTGTATCATCTCATGCATATTCCAAAGAGACAAAACCTACGTAACAATGGTTTGCAGCTTCCAACACATTGAGGTTGTGTTCTTCATTAGATGACAATAGGGTTCCTCTAGATACCAATCAACCTAGAAACAAGGAGAAATTTACTGGCAGCTAGGACTTCAGGAGTTATGGGTGCTCCATTAAGGTAAAGGTAAAGCACATATGTGCTAGTCGTTCCTGACTTTAGGGGGCGGTGCTCATCTCCGTTTCAAAGCCGAAGAGCCAGCGCTGTCCGAAGACGTCTCCGTGGTCATGTGGCCGGCATGACTCAACGCCGAAGACACACTGAATTGCTGTTCCCTTCCCAACAAAGGGGGTTCCTATTTTTCTACTTGGATTTTTTATATGTTTTTGAACTGCTAGGTTGGCAGAAGCTGGGACAAGTCACGGGAGCTCACTCCGTTATGCGGTGCTAGGGATTTGAACTGCCGAACTGCCAACCTTTCTTATCGACAAGCTGAGCGTCTTAGCCACTCAGCCACCGCGTCCCTTTATGGGTGCTGCATTATTGGAGGATTTTCAGAAGAGATTAGATGACCACTTCTCCTGCTTGAGTAGGGGGTTGTACCAGAAGACCTCCAAGATCTGTTATTCTGTTAAATACATCTGTCAAGTTGAGAGAAGCGTGATGGAGAGAAGCTTCCTTTCGTGATGTCAGTCTTCTCTGGGGACCTCTGGGTAGAAGAACTGATGGCCCCAATTTCCCCTCCACAAGTGAATAGAGGCAGGAAGGCTGTCTGCATAACACAAGATCAGTTCCAAATATCATTCTGATTTGCACAAGTCTTCCTCAGAGAAAAGGGACTCTGTGATGCCTTGGGTCAGGGATGGCTAACCTTTTTCTAAAAGTGTGCCAAAACTGTGCATGCACGAGCGGCCCACCTACCCACATGCGCCAGTGACCTGCACACAGAGGGGGGATTTTCACCCTCCCCAGGCTCCGGAGGCTTTTCTGAATCATGCGGAGGGAGAAAACGGCCTCCCCTGGCCCTCCGGAAGGCCAAAAGCCAGCTGGCCAGTGCACGCCAAGGGCTGCCATGCCGGCAAATATGGCTCCATGTGCCACCTGTGACATGCATGCCATAGGTTTGCCATCACAGCCCATTTCCATTCTTTTCCCTTTTCCCTTTCCTTTCCTTCTTCTTCCTTTCCTCTTCTCTTCCTTTCCTTTCCTTTCCTTCCCTTCTTCTTTTCTTCCTTTCCTTTCCTGTCCTGTCCCTTCCCTTCCCTTCCCTTCCTCTTTTCTTCCTTTCCTTTCCTTCCTCTTTCCTTCCTTTCCTTTCCTTCCTCTTTTCTTCCTTTCCTTTCCTTTCCCCCTTTTCTTTTCCCCCTTTCCTTTCCCTTCCCTTCCTCTTCTCTTCCTTTCCTTTCCTTTCCTTCCCTTCTTCTTTTCTTCCTTTCCTTTCCTGTCCTTTCCCTTCCCTTCCTCTTTCCTTCCTTTCCTTTCCTTCCTCTTTCCTTCCTTTCCTTTCCTTTTCCCCTTTTCTTTTCCCCCTTTCCTTTCCCTTCCCTTCCTCTTCTCTTCCTTTCCTGTCCTTTCCCTTCCCTTCCTCTTTCCTTCCTCTTTCCTTCCTTTCCTTTCCTTTTCCCCTTTCCTTTTTCCCCTTTCCTTTTCCCCTTTCCTTTCCTTTCCTTTCCCTTCCCTTCCTCTTCTCTTCCTTTCCTGTCCTTTCCCTTCCCTTCCTCTTTCCTTCCTCTTTCCTTCCTTTCCTTTCCTTTTCCCCTTTCCTTTTTCCCCTTTCCTTTTCCCCTTTCCTTTCCTTTCCTTTCCCTTCCCTTCCTCTTCTCTTCCTTTCCTTTCCTGTCCTGTCCTTTCCTTTCCTTCCTCTTTTCTTCCTTTCCTTTCCTTTCCTTTCCTTCCCCCTTCCTCCTCACCTCCCTCTTTCTTTCTTTCTCTCTCTTTCTTTCTTTCTTTCTTTCTTTCTTTCTTTCTTTCTTTCTTTCTTTCTTTCTTTCTCTGCAAAATTGATTTGTCCTTTCTCTCTTTCAGCCACAGAGGTACTTACAAGTCTGATTAATCTCTCCATACCCCATATACCCTCCAAACTCCCTGTGGAACCAGTTCTGATGTCCACCAACTACTTGAAATGTACAGGAAGGACAAGAGGCAACAGTGAACAAGCTAGATTTGCACAGCACATAGAAGCTTCTGGTTAATTCACGGAGAAGGTATTTTAATAGTAATATTTGCTATTGCATCTCATTTTAGCAAAACATTTTGTTAAACATGAGATGTTTATTATTATTATCTGGTACATTTTTATCTAGAGCAAAATGATGGCATTAAGGCTTTTTTATGCCTCTTATAGACAGTAATTTTATGCTGTCTGTATGTGAAATAAACAACCATCTGTTTTCAAGTTGACATGCAGTTGAGCAAATATTACGAGTTTGTTGCTTCCCTTTGGCAAATCTATTTGAGAGAGATGGATATGTTTCCACACCGGTGCTAGATGAGGGGGAGGAAAAAATAATGAAATCCCACTATTGACAAATTTGCATTTAGTTTACAGAGGGAGGAATAAGAATAAAGTTTATTTCTCTTGAAACCTCAAGAGCTTGAATGAGAAACCAAATCCCACCATTCTTGAAATATGTATTGCATCCCAGCAGCCAAACCTAAAGAAAATTGGTTGTTGTTATTGTCTCTACTCACAAGAGGATGGAGTTTGCAAAAGGCATGATAAATATAAATGTACTTCTGTCTAGCATTTAGGATTTCCCCCCTCCCTCTCTATTTCTCTTTTCTCTCCCTCAGTGCATAATACGTATTTTGCTATTGACCTTTAAAATAGTTAGATTTTTGCCATGTCATTTAATCATTTGTATACTTGTATAGCTGCTTCTTCTTCTTCTTCTTCTTCTTCTTCTTCTTCTTCTTCTTCTTCTTCTTCTTCTTCTTCTTCTTCTTCTTCTTCTTCTTCTTCTTCTTCTTCTTCTTCTTCTTCTTCTTCCTCCTCCTCCTCCTCCTCCTCCTCCTCCTCCTCCTCGAAATGCCAAGATGTGCCATGACTACACATTCCAAACATCATCCCTTTTTTCTCCCTCTCTATTTCTGTTTTCTCTCCATCAAACCATTTATATTTTGCTATTGTCCTTTAAAATAGATTTCCCCATGTAATTTAATCAAGTGTATACTTGTATAGCTGCTGGCTTCTTCTTCTTCTTCTTCTTCTTCTTCTTCTTCTTCTTCTTCTTCTTCTTCTTCTTCTTCTTCTTCTTCTTCTCTTCTCCTCCTCCTCCTCCTCCTCCTCCTCCTCCTCCTCCTCCTTATCCTTGTCTTCCTCGTCCTCCACCTCCTCTTCCTTCTTCCTCTCTTCATTCTTCTCCTTGTTCTTCTCCTCCTACTTTTCCCCCCTTTTCTTCTTCCTCCCCTTCTTCTTCCTCTCCTTCTCTTTCTCTGCCTCCTCCTTGAAATGTCAAGATATGTCATGACTACACAAGTACCATCCCTTTTTAATGCATCAACACACACACACACACACACACACACACACACACACACACATGAAGGACTTCAATTGTGCCATCAGAATTTCTACCTTGATTGTTTCGACTCTCCACAATCCCATTTCTGTCCTTCGGTTTCCTTTCCCCAGTCAGCTGGTGTCCATTCTGTGCTTCTAGTTTCTCCGATTCTTTCTTAGACTGTGTGGTTCCTCTAAATAGAATGCCTGCTGGAAACTGAGTTAATGCAAAAGGTACTGGAGTTATTACTAGCTTTAATTTAGAAGCAACGCTGTCAATGCACTTCAAACTTTCAATTGCCTTTTTAGCAGCTATGTAATTCTGTTAACTCATAGTCAGTAGCTGATCAACAGTCCATATATGGTTACCAAACCAAGTATCAGTCAGAATCAGGATAGAGCTGGAAGGGACCTTGGAGGTCTTCTAGTTCAACCCCCTGCTCAAGCAGGGGATCCTATACAAGGGGTTGGCAACCTTAAGCACCCAAACAGCCACAATTGGAAGCCCCCCTTTCAATTCTGGAGCCGACCGGAAGTCCGGTTCCGCCACAATAGAGTCTCCTCCTAGCACAGCATCCTTTTTCCTAGTAACAGGGAGCCACAGCAGAGGGATGAAAGAGCCACATGTGGCTCCAGAGTCGCGGGTTGCTGACCCCTGTCCTATACCATTTAAGACAAGTGACTGTCCAGTCTCTTCTTAAAAACCTCCAGTGATGAAGCGCCCACAACCTGTTGTGGCCCAGCAGTGACCGGCTGAGCTGTTGGTGGACTCTGACAGCGATGACCATTATGGGACTGCTCTGGAGGATGAGGAAGACTCTGGAGGGTGTTTGGAGTCAGAGCAGGAACTAGAGAGGCCTGTTGGCCACCAGGTGATATCTAAGTCAGGGAGCAGTGAGGAGGAACAGAGAGAGGTTGTCCCTGATGTGCGTGTGTGTAGAGCTGAGAGGGGAAGGGAGCAGCTGTGGAGAAGACGTCATAGAAGGAAATAGGGACAGCTGGCTACTGTTGTGGCCCCTTCCAAAGAGTTTATAGCTGGAGTGACGGGAGGGGAATCTTTGCAGGAAACAACAGTCCATTTTACTAGCCGTTGAGAAAGCATTCCGTAAGTCTAATCTTGGTTTCTTGAAGATAGCGTTCTAGGCTCCTAGCCAAGGGGTGGTTTTATCTATGTAATTAGTCGTGGCAGACAGCCAAGCCTGTGTCTGCATATTCATTAGAATCATGGGACAGAATACAACCTGTGAAGGTAAGCTGTCACCCCCATTTGATTTCGATATTCTTAAGTGAATAAATTTGCATTTCCTTGCATTGAACTTAATAAGGCTATGTGAAGTCCAGTTTTCTTACCTACAAAGTTATCTCTGAATTTTGTATCTGCCTGTTTGATCATTAGCTGTATTGGCAAATTTAGTATTTCAATTTTTTTTAGGAACAAATACATGCTGGCTGATGGTAATCACCAATCACACGTGAATTGGCTTTAATTTGGTTGGAATTAGTACAAAAACGGCATGGTTTTGTTTCTATTTGAGGTTCTTTGAAATTCGATATTTGATGTGATCAAAAGATCGGCCATAACGAAGAAGCTTCAAAATATGCCAGCACGGGTTCACTTTGGGAAGAAAGAGGACGGCAAGCAATTTTAACTCTGAAAGTTTCAGTTGGATACCTTCAAAGGTGGCTGCATTACAATAAACAGTTGAAATGTTGCCCCCTCCCTGTGCTATCTCTTTTAGTCAAAGACAGCAGAGAGGAAAAAAGGATCACACAACAGCTTCCAAATTATTTTGCAAAGTTTCCACAGAAATGTTGGCTGGATTTGCTACCAACTTGCCTTCCATTGAGGACCTGTGCACTGCACAAGTCAAAAAGAGAGCTGTGGAAATATCTACAGACCCCTCACTTATTTATTTATTTATTTATTTATTTATTTATTTATTTATTTATTTATTTATTTATTTATTTATTTATTTATTATTCGTATTTATAGACCACCCCCTCTCCCAAAAGGGACTCGGGGCGGTGTACAGTCACTAAAATGCGTTATAAAATTATTTATTATTTATTTATTTTATTGAACTTATTAGTCGCCCCCTCTCCCCACAGGGACTCGGGGCGACGTACAGAGCAATAATCAAGATAGCACCATAAAATCGTGCAGAGGAGGTAAAAATAAGTCCATAAATAAGCATACTTACAAAGTTTAAAACCCCAAAAATATTAAAAACAAAATTTCCCATTGTAAAATGACCTGGGGTGGCAAGATAGTAACGTTATGCCAGGCCGGCTTGACAAAACAGGTAGGTCTTCAGCTTCATACGGAAGGAGCGAAGATCGGTTGTTGTCCGGATGTCTGGGGGGAGGTCATTCCAAAGGGTAGGGCCCACCACAGAGAAGGCCCTACTCCTGGGCACCGTCCCCAGGCACTCTCTAGAGGACGGCACCCGGAGTAGCCCCTCCCTGTGTGAGCGAGTGGGTCGCAGGGATGTATGGGGCAGGACGCGATCCCGCAGGTAACTAGGCCCTGTGCCATGGAGCGCTTTGAAGATGGTAACCAGTACCTTGAAGCGCACCCGGTAGGCCACAGGAAGCCAGTGCAGCTCGCGTAGGATAGGTGTTATATGGGAGAATCTCGATCTCCCCATAATAACCCGCGCGGCTGCATTCTGGACCAACTGCAGTCTCCGGGCGCACCTCAAGGGGAGCCCCATGTAGAGAGCGTTACAGTAGTCCAGGCGGGACGTCACCAGCGCGTGAGTGACTGTGCGCAAGGCCTCCCGGTCCAAAAGGGGCCACAACTGGCGCACGAGGCGAACCTGGAGGAACGCCCCCCTTGCCACGGTCGCCACGTGATCTTCTAAGGTCAGCCGATCGTCAAGGAGGACGCCCAAGTTGCGCGCCCCTTCCACCGGGGCTAATTGCTCATCCCCGATGGTCAGCGATGGAATATGCTGATTGAATCGGGAAGCCGGGAACCACAGCCACTCTGTCTTGGAGGGGTTGAGCCTGAGCCTGCTGTCATCCATCCAGACCCGTACAGCTTCCAGACATCGGGTCATCACTTCGACAGCCTCGTTGGGGTGGTTTGGGGTGGAAATGTACAACTGAGTATCATCAGCGTACAGATGGTAACTCACCCCAAAACTACGGATGATCTCGCCCAGCGGCTTCATATATATGTTGAACAAGAGAGGCGAGAGAATCGACCCCTGTGGGACCCCACAAATGAGGGGCCTTGCGGTCGACCTCTGCTCCCCCGTCAACACACATTGCGTCCGGCCAGAGAGGTAGGAGTGGAACCACCGTAGCACGGTGCCTCCAATCCCCAACCCCTCCAGCCGGCGCAATAGGATACCATGGTCGATGGTATCGAAGGCCGCCGAGAGATCTAATAGAACAAGGATGGAGGAACAACCCTCATCCTTTGCCCTCCAGAGATCATCCACCAACGCGACCAAGGCCGTCTCCGTGCTGTGACCGAGTCGGAAGCCGGACTGGCGCGGGTCTAGATAATCATCTTCCTCCAGGTGACGCGGAAACTGCTGAGCCACCACAGTCTCAACAACCTTTGCTAAAAAAGGAAGGTTGGAGACAGGACGATAATTTGCTAGTTCCTTTGGGTCCAGAGAAGGCTTCTTGAGCAGGGGCCTGACCACCGCCTCTTTCAGGGCGGCCGGCATCCGGCCCTCCCCCAACGAAGAGTTCACCAGCCCCAGTAGCCAGCCTCGTGAGCCCTCCCAAGAGGCCAGCACCAACCAGGAGGGACACGGGTCCAGTAAACATATACATACATAAAACAGTTAAATAATTAAATACGTAGGTGGAGGAGGTTGCAAGACTGTATATAGAATAATAAATATAGAACATTAAAAACTCTAATAACCCAGGAGTTAAAATATTACCCAAAATTACCCATTAAAATATATCCACCGGGAGGTAAAAACTAAGAATGTGCCAGGCCAGCTAATCGAAACAGGTGAGTCTTTAATTTTTGACGGAAGGAACAGAAGTCAGTGGTAGTTCTAATGTCGGGGGGGAGGTCATTCCAGAGGGTTGGGCCCATCACAGAGAAGGTCCTACCCCTAGGTGTCGCCCGCTGGCACTGCCTAGTGGACGGCACCAGTAGTAGTCCCTCCCTGTGAGAGTGGATTGGTCGTAGGGATGTTTGCGGGAGGATACGATCCCGCAGGTAACTGGGTCCTGTGCCATGGAGCGCTTTAAAGATGGTAATCAATACCTTGAAACGCACCCGAAAAACCACAGGTAGCCAGTGCAGCTCGCGCAGGACAGGTGTCACGTGGGAGTATCTTGAGCTCCCCATAATCACCCGCGCGGCTGCGTTCTGGACTAGCTGTAGTCTTCGGATGCGTCCCAAGGGAAGCCCCATGTAGAGGGCATTGCAGTAGTCCAGGCGAGACGTCACCAGCGCATGAGTGACCGTGCGTAGGGCATCCCGGTCCAGTAGGGGGCGCAATTGACGCACCAGGCGAACCTGGTGGAACGCCCCCCTTGCCACGGCTGCCACATGGTCATCCATAGACAGCCGGGCATCTAGGAGGACGCCCAAATTGCGCGCCCGCTCCACAAGGGGGAGTTGTTCACCCCCTATGGCCAGCGATGGAGTTAGCTGGCTGAACCGGGGTGCCGGTAGCCACAGCCACTCAGTCTTGGAGGGGTTGAGTTTGAGTCTGTTGTCCCCCATCCAGACCCCGACGGCTTCCAAACACCGGGACATCACTCACATCCTGGACATGAGTTGTTTCAACTTCCATCCTCAAAACAACAATATAGGGCACTGCACACCAGAACAACTAGACACAAGGACAGCTTTCCCCCTGAATGCCATCACTCTGCTAAACAAATAATTCCCACAACACTGTCAAATCATTTACTAAGGCTGTATTACTATTATTCTTCTCATCCTTCCTAGTACCTATCTCTTCCCATTTATGGCTATAAACATATTGATTGTATTTTTAGAATTTATATTGTTTTATTTGTTTCCTAGTACGATTTGATAGCTTACTAGTATCCTATGACTATGACTAAGTGCTGCATCTTATGATTCTTGATGAATATTTTTTTTTCTTTATGTACCCTGAGAGCATCTGCACCAAGGACAAATTCCTTGTGTGTCCAATCACACTTAGCCAATAAAGAATTCTATTCTATTCTATTCTATTCTATTCTATTCTATTCTATTCTCTTCCCCATTATTCATATTCTATTCTATCCTATTCTCCATTATTCTGTTCTATTCTCCGTTATTCATATTCATATTCTATTCTATTCATGTAGAATCCACTTTGTTTAAAATTTCCATTTTTTAAAAAAAATCTTTAGAAAGAAAATAATTCTTCTTTTTTTTTTTTCAAAAAGTTTTATTGGTTTTTTTTAAAAACATTTATGTGGAAAAGGGGTAGGTGGAATTACAAATTTTGGCAGTTGCAAATGTGGCAGACGCCCCCTCCCTCCAAACTCCTAGGTTACATCAAAATATCAAATCTTAATACATAATCATAAAAAGTCAGCATCTTAATTCTAGAAAAAATAATTTTCAATCAATTTATATAATTATAATATATAGTCTAGTTATAAATTCATATTTACTTTCGGTCTGTTTATAACATTGTGATTTCCTTATTTATTTTTGTGATCTGAGTTTTCTTGGTGTTGCCCCTTCACCCCCCGCTGGCAGAGCTCCGGCCCCTCCCGTGTCCTGTATGACCGTTGTAATATCTTCTGTTTTTTCTAGGTTGGCTTTGTTTTTTTCCATAAAGGCCTGTGCCTCTATGGGTGTATTAATTCTGATTCTTGTCTCCTCCCAGAATATTAGCATACCTTCAGGCATCAACCATCTAAACCACATCCCCTTCTGGTATAATTTATTCGCCAATTGCGAATAATTTTTCCTTTTTTCCCTAATTTTTTTGGGAATCTGCTTTAGAATGGTTATCTCCCTATCACAGTATGTCAATGTTTGCCCCCTTTGCACACCCAGTATTTCATCTCTTGTGGTTTTCCTAAGAAATTTAATGTGAACCTCTCTGGGTACATTATGTGTTCTGGCATATGCTGAATTCACTCTATAAGCTAGGTCTATCTCCCAATCCATCTGCTGTTTATCTTTGTGTATGTATTCAGCTAAAATATTAGTCATAATGTCCCTTATGTTTTCCCCATCTGCTTCTATTACATTTTGAAATCTAAGATAAAAGGACATTCTCTCAAACTCTATTTTCATTTGTTGGATGTCAAGTTCTTTGTTCCCCTTCTGTAAAGCCTCTACCCCCCCCCCCTCGCCTCCGCCACCCCACCCTCCACAAGGTCCAGTCTCTGTGAGTTCTTAAAGATTTGGGCTTGGTTCTGTTTAATTTCATCTTTCATTTCCCTTAACTGTTTCTTAATTTCCTCCTGGCCCTGTAGAATTTGTTGAAGCATTTGTTGAAAGTCTATCTCTGTAGTCTTGGGTTGCATCAGTTCTGTTATCTTTGACTGTGTAGCTGGGCTAGACGTTGCAGACGTTGGGGCAGAAGTAGCAAATCCAGGCTTTCCAGGAGGTGGTCTTTTTGGAGGCATGGTTTTTAAAGCAAGGAAGTCTGTCAAAATAGAGACTGGGCAGCTGGAGAAGTAGAGCAGGCAGGCGAATCCAGAAGGCAGAGGATCCAAACAGATGGGGATTTCTTTAGTCAGTCTAGCAGTAGATGAGAGTTTTTTCCCCAAAGAGTTCAAAGAAGATCAATCCACAAAAGATTCCTCTGGGTGGCTCGGAGACAAAGACCGGAAGCCTGAATTTTAGAGGTGGAGTCAGGTTTCACAGTTCATGAAGACAACGGAAGTGTGCCATCTTGCCCTGCCAGCTTTGGGCTCAGAGGCATAATAAAGTTTTAAAAATTCAAAAAGTTCTCAGTTCACCCATAGATTCTGGAGCTAAGTCCGATGAAAGTCACTTTTATAAGGGTGAGGCATCATTAGTTGGCTCTCCCCCCTCCTCCTTCCCCTGAGGGCGAAAGCAAAATCTTCTCAAGCCGCTTGTCCAAGGGAGGGGGGGAAATCCCCCTCCCTCTAGCCGCACCTCTGGCAAAAGTCCGAAAGTTTAACTTTTTTTTCTTAAAGAGATGCTGAAGGGTCCATAAATTTAAAATAGAGGGAATGGAGAAGGGCAGCCTCTCACCACATTGCCGCTGCTTCGTTCAATAGCGCGTTCTCCGATCGGCATGGGGCAAGGCGCGTGCACACGGGCGCCCTCCGATACTGCTCCCCGGTGCCTAGAACGAAGCGGAGGAGCCCCCGCCAGCCGCCGCCGACGCCAGGACCCTCCGCGAGCCGTTCCCTCGGCAGGACACCTCTCCGGGGCGTCCTGTGCCCCCCCAGAAGCGGGGGAAGCCCACCAGGATAGCGGGAGCAGGCAAAGACTTGCCTGTCGCCGTAGCCGCCGGAACCGGAAGTCAGAAAGAAAATAATTCTTGTCCCCCTCTTCCAAGGAGGTCATAACTTTTCAATTCTTCACTGCTCTCCCCTTTATTTGGGGTGGGGGGGGCAGTTGCTAGGATGATTGGTAAAGTTTGATAATTTCTGGAAGTCTCCCCTCTCCCAATCATATAGCTGGTGTGATTATTGGTTTCAGAAATATCACTAATATGTTGTATTAGAAGTGGAAAAGGTTTGCCATAATGCCATTCCAATGAATGCAAGTAGGTTGGCCCATTAAAGTGTAATTTTTAGCCTGGCCACCCTACCACTAATTTTAGAAGAGTTAAAAAGTGGAACCAACACATGTACTGATTTGATGCTTATACATTCATAAACAAAAGACTTACAACTTCGGACTAAAAAATGCACCTAAATTTACAGGAGGAAAACAAGAATAAATAGTTTTTGGCTTCCATGCATCAATTTTTCATGCTCCCAGGCCCCCAGAAGCACTCTGCAATGCTCTGCATGGCCCGTTTTAGCCAAAAATGGGCCTTTTTAAGGACTGCTGGACTTTCTGGTTTTTCTTTGAAGATGTTTTGCTTTTCATCCAAGAAGCTTCTTCAGCTGTGACTGGATTGGGGGTGGGTGGGGATGGAAGGTACAATGTCCAGTACAATGCAGTGGGCCATGTGCAGATCTGGGAAAACAAAACAGCCACTTCATAAACACATGGCACAACATAGGAGAACAAGCCCATCAGGACAAGATTCAGCAGTCCATCTGCATTTAAGAGACGAAGGCCACTCTTTTGAAGACAGCAAATTCTACATTTTGGACAGAGAGGACCGCCGGTTTGAAAGAAGGGTCAAAGAGGCCCATCTATGTCAAAATTTAACATCTCTCTCTCAACAGAGGGGGAAGGATATGACATCACGTATCTCCAGTCTACAACACGGTCCTTTCAATAGTTCCAAGAAGGCTCCACGCCCACCTGCACCACTCAGGTGACCCTGAGGACACAGGCAAACCTCCAAGTGGCCTCAACGACCCTCTAAAAGGATGAAAATGACCAGCTGTCTGCAAGGAGTATAAATCCTTCCATTCCCCACCCTCCAGTCAGAGATGAAGAAGCTTCTTGGATGAGAAGCGAAGTGTCTTCAAAGAAAAAAACAGGAAGTCTTAAAAATAGCGCCTTTCGCAGAAGGGAGAAAAAAGTTCAGACGGTTGTATAATGGAAACTGAAACCTGATAAAGTTAAACAATGAAATCCAATATCATCCCAAAATATTTCCGAAACCCGATGAGGCGATCAATCTCATTGGCCAGTGGCTCATGACAATTCATCATCATGACACTCCTCACAACACCCAGCTGTCCCCAGTGGTCTCCATATATAGAACTGAAATTGTGACATTGTTTATCGTCTATCGGAAGCAGAAGAAAGTCTTCAAATGTCACAAGCATTTTTTTTTTGGTACCACCAGATTTGATTTGTGGCTTCCGTTCTTGCATCCACGTTGGTGTGATTTGATCAGAGTTTCATCAAATTCAATTGCCAAGTCTGTGCTTTGCATTAGTAATCACTGTGTTACTTTCACAGATCATGAAAATAGACTAGACTAGACTGAGTTAGAATAGACTAGACTAGACTAGAATTAGGAATAAGAATAGGAATAGGAATAGAATAAGGAATAGGAATAGAGGAGATGAGAATAGAATAGAATAGAATAGAATAGAATAGAACAGAATAGAATAGAATAGAATAGAATAGAATAAAACAGAACAGAACAGAACAGAACAGAACAGAATAGAATAGAATTCTTTATTGGCCAAGTGTGATTGGACACACAGGGAATTTGTCTTTGGCGCATATGCTCTCAGGGTACATAAGGAGAATAAATTACAAGAATAAAAAGTACAACACAGTGATAGTCAAGGTTACTAATAAACTATCCAATTGTACTAGTAAACAAGTAAAACAATGTAAATTGAAAGATACAAGCAACATGGTTATAGTCATAAGTAGGAAGAGATAGATACTAGGAAGAATGAGAGGAATAAGAGTAATACAGCCTTAGTAAATTATTTGACAGTGTTGCGGGAATTAGTTGCTAAGCAGAGTGATGGCATCCTTGTGCCTAGTTGTTCTGATGTGAAGTGCCCTATAGTGTCATTTTGAGGGTAGAAGTTGAAACAATTTATGTCCAGGATGTGAGGGGTCTATAGATATTTTCACAGCCCTCTTTTTGACTTGTACAGTGCATAGGTCCACAATGGAAGGCAGGTTGGTAGCAATTGTTTTTTCTGCAGTTTTGATTATCCTCTGAAGTCTGTGTCTGCCTTGTTGGGTTGCAGAACCAAACCAGACAGTTATGGAGGTGAAGATGACAGACTCAATGATTCCTCCGTAGAACTGAAGCAGCAGCTCTTTGGACTTTATGATCTGGTCTCAGTCTCATCAAGGTTGACCATCAGACTGGCCTACACTTCCCCAAAATCTTCCATTTCTGAAGACAGGAAAATATTTGTCCTCCTCACATCATCCATTCTATAAGATTTCTCTATTCTTTTTTAAAAAAAGAAACAGATTTAAGCTGCCCCACAAGTTCCTGAGGAGCTTGAATTTTTTTTAAATGGAATAAATTAAGAAATCTGTCATCTGATGGATCTCAGTCAACTTTGACCAAGCATCCTCTGATGTTTTGACCCAGGCTTCCCAAGAGCATGCAGCAAACTCTTTATCCCGACAAAAAACCCTTTTATTAATTGACTGTGAATTCTGCTCATTCACATCCATTTCAAGGGAGGATTTACAGTCACAGACCTTATCTGGCTCGGAGAGCTGCCAGGCTGATATCTGCAACCCCACTCCTTTCTAGCACTGATGACGTTACCTCGTTGGGTAATGAAACATCTGTAAGAAAACCCCAAGGACTCCTCTGTTCACTTTTGAAAGACAAATATGTCCTTCTATGTTCCAGATTCTTGAGCCAAAAAATCAAAAAGGCAGACTGAACTGAGAGGCTGAAATATATTGCTCCCTCCTCTTTTTCCTCTGTGTTTCCCAGAATTAGTGACATTTTCTTCAGACGGTCTCTGTTCCCTGCATTTCACGTTCCTTTCCCCTGCCTTTTGCAAGTCCCTTGTTGAAAATCACAGTTACACAGGCCGGCTGCTTGAGGGTCTCTATAAATAAATAAAGAGATGTTATTGCACTAAGTCCAGAGAGAGAGAGAGAGAGAGATCGTTTCCCCTCCCCAGTTGCTGCCAGACACAAACGTGGGTGAAGAAGATGTGTAAAGAAGCTGAGTTGGCAACACAAACACGAGGTCTATTTGGCACAATGGGAAGCTTCGGGGCAGACTAAAAGCCGGGAGTGACGAAGAGTCACAATCAGAGTATTGATTGCGGCAGAATATTTCATCAAAGCAAAGCCAAGCCAAAAAAAAAAAAAAAACCCCAACATCAACCCCCAAGCAAATATCTCCACCACTCAGTGAAGTCAATTTCCAAATTTAATTATGGTTGTAGGCGCTTCTGATTTATATATTTATTTTAAGGGCAAAAAGCTTCTTTCTGTTACCAAAGCATTTAAATTTAGAATTTAGGTTAATAGAAGGAGATATTATTTCTTCTTCTTCTTCCTCTTCCTCTTCTTCTTCTTCTTCTTCTTCTTCTTCTTCTTCTTCTTCTTCTTCTTCTTCTTCTTCTTCTTCTTCTTCTTCTTCTTCTTCTTCTTCTTCTTCTTCTTCTTCTATTCTATTCTATTCTATTCTATTCGGACAGTGAGGAGGTTGGGGAGGAACATGGGCCAGTTGATGATGAGGGCTCGGAATTGGGCCCTCATCGGCATCGGGCCCTCGGCATCGGAGGCAGACGTGGGACCAAGGCCATCTGGCAGTTCTCGGCCGCCTTTGGAGCTAGACAGCAGTGAGGCAGAGGAATAGCTGGAGCCTGTTCCCAGTGTGTGCATGCGCAGAGCTTCCAGAAGAAAAGAACAGCTCAGAAATCAGGGTCAACTTGGGAGTAAAGCCACAGGTGGATGATGAATGGCCCCTCCCAGAGGAAATAAAAGAGGAGCAAAAGGGGAGGGGGCTTTTGCAGGAAACAATTCATTCATTCGGTCATTAGATTCATTTCAGGAGTGTGAAGATCTGTCGGTGAATCTCAGAGACTCTGTGCCAAAGTCTTTCCTTGTACAGCACCTCATTGGGAAAATATTTAGATGGCAGCTTTCCAAGCTAGATAAGGTTTGTGGTCATAAATCCACCTTTGAAAGACTGTTTGCCAGGCCTTGGCTGAATGTGAAGGAGAGGAATTCACATTTGTCTAATAAAAGGGGTTTTGTCGGGACCAGGACTCTGCCTCAGGCTTTTTGGGGAAGCCTCGGTCAGAACATCTGCTTAATTTTATTAAACTTTATTGCCCTCTCATCTTTCCCTCTTTCACCCTTTATGGCAGGATGTTGGTGAGTAGCCCTTTAACCAGTAGTCTTAACCAATAGACCAAACTTCCTCCTTTTTTTGACCTAGAAGACCCTACAGAGAGGGACAAAAATAATAATAAAGCCACTTACTTTTTGCTAAAATTAAAGGGCCACACAATGTACGAAACAGGCATCATTGCCATTTTCTCCTTTGCCCTGCCTGTTCTGACTTAGGCTTGCACAAAAAGTATGAAGCAGATTCCTGGTCTCGACAAAATCCCTTTTATTAAACGAATGTGAATTCCTCTCATTCAGCAAAGGCCTGGCAAACAGTCTTTGAAAGGTGAAGTTATGACCACAGACCTTATCTAGCTTGGAAAGCTGCCATCTAAATATTTTCCAAATGCAGTGCGATGCAAGGAAAGACTTTGGCACAGAGTCTCTGAGACTCACGGACAGATCTTCACACTCCTGAAACGAATGGATGAAAGAACACATTGTTTCCTGCAAAAGCCCACTCCCCTTTCGCTCCTCTTTTATTTCCTATGGGAGGGGCCATTCACCAGCCACCTGTTGAACCTGATTTCTTAGCTGTTGCTTTCTCCTGGCAGCTCTGTGCATGCACACACTGGGAACAGGATCCAGCTGTTCCTCTGCCTCACTGCTGTCTAGCTCCAAAGGCAGGTGAGAACTGCCAGACGGCCTCGGCCCCACCTCTGCCTCCAACGCAGAGCCCTTCTCCGAGCCTTCCCCAGCCTCCAGGACTGGCCCATGTTCCTCCCCAACCCTCCTCACTGTCTGACTCTGCTGCCACCTCTGCTGGCCGCTGGTGGGTCACAACACTGCCTTGCAATCCTTTGGTTTACGGAAGTACGTTTGGCTACTATGAAAGGTCAGCAACCAGAGTTTTGGTGCTCCAATATAAATCAGCCAATGATGTTCTACTAGCTCACAAAGAATTAGGAGGGCAAAGCAACCTTGGAATAAGAAATAGGCGTGTGGGTTCTAATAAGACCAAAGGATTACCAGCTCCTAAAGGATAAGTTCACCTATTTGTATTATTTAATATAACATTTTGTGAAAATCTGTCTCTGGCATCTGCCTGATGTCTCAGGCAGGACCCACTGGGATTGTGGGGAGCTTGAGAACCTCAATTAGATGATAATCCATCTAGCATTGAGGTCTTAATTAACATCACTCTGGAGCCAGCAATAATCATGTAGAGCAGCATAAATAGTCTGTGCATGATGTTGATGTGAAAATACTAATTAATTCAGATGCACAAACATCGGGAAACAAATGACCCATACTTAACAATTCTTACTCGTTTGCTTTCTTGAGAAACCATGGAGTTTTTATTGTGAAATTTTGATTGTCGGTGTTGTGGCCCGCCAGCTACCAAGGAGGAGGAGGAGGAGGAGAAGGAGGAGGAGAAAAAGGAGTAGAAAGAATAGGAGAAGGAGAAGCATTGTGACCTCTTTTCAAAAACACAAAACATTGCTCTGCCTAGCAGATCCTCTGGACATCTGGCTGTCCTCCAGCAAATGGGACCTTTGGCAAGGATCTGTCCTTGGCATATTAGGTAGGGCTCTATGAAGATTTCATACAAAGGTTTGACAGAAAGGGACTTTGATTGACTCACCCCTGGAACTCAGCAGAACACACATCGCGAAGATGAGGCCCTTGTTTTGGGATCTTGACAAAATCATCCACTCCCCAGGATGGCTCTCTTGGCATCTGATGGCTCAATGGTTGGAGTGCCTTGAATCAAATCGGGCTTCCCCAGATCAATTCCCCCCATTGGACATAATTTTGTTTTGGTGCCTGTTCATCTTATTTTTTTTATTTTTTTTTATTTTGCTTTGTCAAACATGTATGAGATAACAGGTATAAGTATAAACATGGTCATGAACACAGGAAATGGGTAAAAGTAAATGGGGACAGTAGGACAGGGATGGTAGGCACATTGGTGCGCTTATGCATGCCCCCTTTATGGACCTCTTAGGAATGGGGTGAGATCAACAGTAGACAGTTTGAGGTTGAAGCTGTGGGGGTTTGAGGATGTAACAACGGAGTCAGGTAGAGCATTCAAGGCATTGACCACTCTGTTGCTGAAGTCATATTTTCTGCAATCGAGTTTGGAGTGGTTGACCTTGAGTTTGTATCTATTGTTTGCCCATGTATTATTGCAGTTGAAGCTGAAGTTGTCATTGACAGATAGGACATTGTAGCACACAATTTTGTGTACTATGCTTAAGTTAGACCTTAGTCAGAATAGTTCCAGATTGTCCAAGCCCAAAATTTCGAGCGGCATAATGGATTCTATTGTGAGCAGAGGAGTGGAGGACTCTTCTTGTGAAATACCTCTGGACTCCCTCAATTGTATTAATGCCCAATATACAGTGGGGATTCCAGGCAGACGAGCTGTATTTGAGAATTGGTCTGGCAAAGGTTTTGTATGCCCTAATTTGCAGTACAGTGTTACCAGAGAAGAAGCTTTGCAAAATTAGGTTAACAACTCTTAATGCCTTGTTTTGGCAATGCTGTTACAGTGAGCTTTGGGACTTAGATCGTTTGAGATGAGTACTCTTGGGTCCTTGACAGAGTGAGGGTCGTCTACAAGGTCGTATCCACCCAGTTTGTATTTGGTGTTCTGATTCTTGTTGCCAATGTGCGAGACAGAGCATTTGTCGGTTGAGATTTGGAGTTGCCAATTGTTTGAATCAAAGCACTCCATTCATTAAGCTTAAAGTTTGCTGAAAACAAGTATGGCATTTCTGTTAAAATGTTCATGACTGGGAGAGACATGGGAACAAGTTCAGCCAATGAATAGGCATAGCAACAAGTCAGCCAAAGGGAGCTAAAACAGATCTGAATCTGTGCAGAGAATTGAAACAGAAACTTAAGCAGTCTGCTGCTCTGAGAAGTAAACTAGCAGTTTGTCTGGGCTTGTCTGCTGATATGAAGCTAACTGCCTGTGTTTGCCTGTGACTCTCCTGCCTTGTGTTTACATGGAAGAACCACCTATTGGTATTGTATATTTATTCATCTATTCTTATGTATAGAAAGAAGTTACTGAATCCAGCTGCATCAGTTATCTGTGTGTGCTTCTGGATTTGAATTTTTCTGCAACAAACTCTGGCAGTTTCCGACAGCAAGGGTGAGCCAGTGCTTCTCCCTTTCACTCAACCAATGCCTTCCCAGAGAACTATTTTATAATAAATACCTTCTCAAGTTGTTTTCTCTGCTTTGAAATATCCTTGTGCTGTATATTATAAAGCAATTTGTTTGCTGTCGACGATTATACGTTGCCAGGACGAAGCCTTGCAAAGCTACCATACACATTTAGCGTAGGAAAGTTTTCTGAGCCGATAAATAATGCATTGCTTAATTATTTAATAATATTTGGTAAAATTTTCATGTGCGCTGGAATATTAATGTGCCATAAACACCCGGAAAGAGCCCTGTTTTAATTAAAATACTTTAGCAGAAGTTACGGGCGGAGTGGGGGGGAGCTTTAATGCATAATGTGTAGAGCTAAGCCAAAGCAATATATTAAAACTCATAATAAATGCAAGAAACGGTTGGTACCATCTGACTTCAAACTTCGCACTATCCCTATGAATTATACAATCTCCTCTTCTTCCTAGCAGTGTGAAGAAAACATGACAATTTTGATTTGATATATTTTTAATAGGTAAAATTCCCTCCCCTCTCACTTTTCAAAGGGTGGGTGGGTGGAGAGAGATAGCATTAAAAATAGAACAGGTCTATATTCGCTGAAATAGAATGGCGATTAAGAAAAAACCAACCAACCTAGGGAAATATAGATTTCATTTTAAATTACACTTCTGTATTCCACAGAGAATTGCGCCACATCAAGCTTTCCTGGGGATAAGATAAGGATTATTATGCAGCCACTTTGTCCAATGACACACACTCTTTATGGTCTTAGCAAAATCTATTAACAGTTATGCCTCCTAGCTTCAGTGCATGCATTCAAGTCCAGATTGTCTCCAGTGAAACTGACCGGCCTGTCAGTTCGTCCAATGATGCTGAAGATTAAGAAGCTAGATCAAAGGGCAGCAACCCGTGGCTTTGGAGCCGTGTATATATACACACAAACACACACAAACACGAAGCCGAAAACACCAGCCTGAAGATGTTGAGTGAGACATCGCCGAAACGTTGCCAAGACAATCTCAGTCTTATATGGTAAAAGACATATATATATATATCAGCTGAGCCAGGGAAATAGGTATGTATTTGTGTGTTAATTAAAAATAAAAATATGGTTTTCTGCCTGGATGGTTTTCTGTAATGAGCCAAAGGACAGAAAGAGGGAGTAGTGAGCTTCCTCCCATATTTGGGCATACCAGGGGTTGTAACACAAATACATACCTATTTCCTTGGCTCAGCTGATAAGGAGGAGAGCCTGTGGCTTAGTGGCTAAGACTCCTGCCTAATATGTAATACAGCCCAGGTTCAAATCCCAGTAAGGGTATGGCTAGCTGATGAGAGCTAAATAGCTTGAAATAGATCTATACTAGTCTCCCTTTATTTATTTATCAGCACAAATACAACACACACACAGACACATATATAGTTAGAATATATATAAATAAAATAATAATTATGCTTTCATAATTATGGAAGCTATCGAAATAGAGAAACACCACAACATGAATAAATGTGATGATACCTCCCACCTATCAGACATCTGGAAACCAGCCCTAGTCAACAAACGAGCCCCAACCAGCACCCAGGCTGTTACAACACAAAGCAACAACGGATGCACAGCCAGCTCCAATCAGCATCAATCTACCAATCATGATACAACCACACAACCAATCAATCCACTTACTGAAACAAAGCTAGCACTCCACACACCCACACCAATATTTATAGAAAGACAGCAGCTCCAACCACGCTTTAAGCTGAAAACACCACCTGAAGATGGCGAGTGAGACCTTGCCGAAACGTTGCCAAGACAATCTCAATCTTACACGGGAAAAGACCCGAATACAACAAGACCAGCATATATATATATACCTACACCCGTGAAAATCTACAAAAACAAATACCTTACCTCTACGGGGAGGAAACCTTCTTGCTCACTAGATCCTACGAGAGGCTTGAAGTCCGAAGAGCCACCATCTTATGTGACCTAACATTCCTACGCAACTGCCGAGACAAAAGCCTGATCCCCACATGCTTCCAACTAAAATTCCATTCACAAACCTCAGCCACCGAAAGGATCCTGAAAAGAACTGAATTAGCCCTAATCAGAAACGAACTCCACAGGAAAAGATTCCTACTAGACCAAACCAACCGGGACCTACTCACTCTTCACCTCAAACTCAGCAACAAAATCCACCCAGCACTCTGGGACAAATTCAAACAACTAGCCCTTTGGAGAGCAGAAAAAGAAACCTTCTATAAGACAGAAAAACACTCCAACAAACTCTACAGACTAGAAAAACGACAGAAGCCTAACCCCCCTCCTCAGCAACTCATGAAGCAAACAGTACACAACATATCAGACAGAACCCTCACCACAGCTGAAACCAAACCTTTCCAGAGGATTCAACTTTGCAGTTGCCCCTAAACGCATCCCAACTGAAGACATCATATGCGGAGTTGAAGCTACACTCATCAAAATCAACCCAGATGAAGCCAATAAAATCAGACTTGCAGTCAGCAACGTCCTTTGCTCCAGCAATCCACCCAGAAGCAACTTACAACAACAAGAAGAAAAAGCACTCTCCAACCTGAAGAAAGACAACAACATAATCATTCTCCCAGCAGACAAAGGAAACGCCACAGTGGTGATGAACACATCTGACTACCAAGCCAAACTATCCAACCTACTCCAAGACCCTGCTTACAAACCTATAAACACAGACCCCACCACCTACCTGGAAAAAACCACCAAATCCAAAATAAAAGCCTCTGCCATCAGTGAAGAGATCCAGCAAAGAATCATCCCCAGGGAGAAATCTTCCAGATGCCCCAAACTCTATGGACTGCCCAAGATACACAAAGAAGGAACACCACTCAGACCCATAGTCAGCTCCATAGGCTCACCTCTACAGAATCTTGCCAAATTCCTCGCCAAACAACTCCAACCCTATGCAGAAACCATCACCTCAAACGTACAAAACTCACTCCACGTCATAGAAACAATAAAGAAACAAAACATACAACCCAGCGACCTACTTGTGAGTTTCGATGTCATATCCCTCTTCACCCAAGTGTCTATAAAAGAAGCCTTGACAGCCATCCAGAAAAAACACAACCCCCCCCAAACACATCCTGGACCTGACCAACCACTGCCTAACCAACACATACTTCATCCATAATGGACAAAGATACAAACAGATAGAAGGAGCACCCATGGGATCACCCCTCTCACCTGTCATTGCAAACTTATACATGGAACATTTTGAAACCAATGCCTTAGACAAATCTGAACACAAACCCAAACTCTGGTTTAGATATGTTGATGACACTTTCGTGATTTGGCCACACGGAAAAGAAAAACTGGACAACTTCCTCACACATCTCAACAGCCTACACCCCAAAATACAATTCACCATGGAAATAGAAGCAAACAACCAACTTCCCTTTCTGGATGTCCTAATCTACAAAAAACCTAATGGCTGCCTAGGACACACCATCTACCAGAAAAAAACACACACCAACCGCTACTTAAATGCACAATCCCATCACCACCCTGCACAGATCAACTCTGTAGCCAAGACCCTCATCTCCAGAACCAAATGCCTAGCTGACAAAGACCACCTGAAAACTCAATTACACAAACTCACAAATGTATTAATCTCCAATGGATTCCAAAGAAAAACAATCACCAACCTAATCCAAAAAGAGACTCCCTCAAAAAACCAAGACACAGAACACGACAATGGCATCGCCCTCCTCCCTTATATCAAAGGCACCACAGATAAAATCAGCAAAATTCTCCACAAGCACAATATCAGGACAGCCTTCACCACTGACCAAAAAATAGCCAACATCTTAAGAAACCCCAAAGACAAAATCCAGCTAGAAAACCAAGGAGTCTACAAAATACCATGCAAAATCTGCCCAGCAATATACATAGGACAAACAAACAGGAGGATAAATGCACGCATCACAGAACACAAGAACGCAGTAAGAAAAAAAGAAAAAACTTCCTCCCTTTTCCAGCACCTTAAAGCTACAGGACATGAAATCAACTTTGAAGGAGCCAGGTTAATCTCCAGAACAGAACACCTCCACAAGAGAATAATCATGGAAGCCATCGAAATAGAAAAACACCCCCACAGCATGAACAAACGTGATGATACCTCCCGCCTACCAAACATCTGGAAACCAGCCCTAGCCAACAAACGAACACCACCCACCACCCAAGCCGTTACAATACAAAACAACAATGCACACACAGCCTGCACCAATCAGCACCAATCTACCAATCATGATACAACCACACAACCAATCATTCCACTTACTGAAACAAAGCCAGCACCCCATCCCCTCCCACCAAGACTTACAGAAAGACGGCAGCTCCGATCACATTTTAAGCCCACAGCTTGAAGATGGCAGGTGAGATCCTGCCGAAACGTTGCAAAGACAATCTCAACCTTACACGGGAAAAGACCCGAATATAACAAAACCAGCATACCTACACCCGTGAAAATCTACGAAAACAAATATATATATATATATATATGTATGTATGTATGTATGTATGTATGTATGTATGTATGTATGTATGTATATATATATATATATATATATATATATATATATATATATATATATATATATATATATATATATATATATATATATATATATATATATATATATATATATATATATATATATATATATATATATATATATGTTGTATTTGTACTGATAAATAAATAAAGGGAGAGGCATACCAGGGGTTGTAACACAAATTTTGGGTTTTCTGAGGTTTTCGCGGGTGTTTGTATGTACGTCTTTGGTTGTTCGGGTTTTCTCCCGCGTAGAATTGGAAGTATCTTCACGTGAAGATACTTCCAATTCTACGCGGGAGAAAACCCGAACAACCAAAGACGTATATATATATATATATATATATATATATATATATATATATATATATATATATATATATATATATATATATATATATATATATATATATATATATATATATATATATATATATATATATATATATATTCATTTTCATAACATATAATCACATGTAAACTATTACATAGCCAACATTGTATTGTATTATTAAATGTTTACATCAATTCGTCTTGCCATCAACTCCCCAAAACAATGATTGGCTCTTCTGCTCTCCATACACCATATTTGTACCTTATCCATCACTTTCTTCTCCCTCTCTCCTCCCCCTCCCTACCTCCTTTCTTCCCTCTGTCATCCTTCTCTTCTCTACTTCCCCTTCCTCTCTCCCCTTTCAACTCCTTCTTTCTCTCCTCCTCTTCCCCTCCCCTATCCTCTCTCCCATCCCTCTCTTCTTCCCTTGCCTCTCTCCTCTACTTCACATTCTTCCTCTCATTTACTTGGTGTATTTCAGCTTCTGAACGAGCTCCATTTTATGTTGAGGGTATTTATAATTCCTTTTCAATATGCATATTTAATTTTAACATATATCTTCCTCCTTTTTTTAAAAAAGAGAGGAAAACAAGTATACATATATAGTCATTGTGCTTTTAATTCCCCGCCTCTTGGGCCTAATTTTGGCCAAGTTGTAGAATAGACCTGGTTAGAATTCCCAGCTATTTTCATCATTATATTTATATCATTATGCATCCTTACATGCCCCCCAAGCTCTGTGGTGGGGGAACCAGATTACAGGTCAGCTCCAAAATTGAAAGTGTGTGTGTGGGGGGGGGGGCTTCTGGTTCGGACTTTTGTGGCTCTTTGAGTGTTTATGGTTGCCAACCCCTGAGCTAGATGGAGGCCATAAATGGATATTTCTAGCTAGACCTTTCACAGAACAGGTCATTTTTGTGCAGTGTGCATGAAGACCTATCATGGAATGATTGCCTCAACCATTTTGGACTCAGCATCAAGAAAACTGAGTACTTAGAGACTCTTACCACTCCTGGAACACTTCAAATCAAAGGAGAAAAACTTCCACTGTGGCCAAGACTGCCTGCCAACCAGTGTTGGGTTCCAGTTCCCGTTTCAACCACACAATTGGAATGGGCCCAGAGGTGTCTACATGGATGTGCTCAGTGCGCGCGCATATGCATGCAGTGCACACATGTATCTTAGCGCCTCCGCAATGCTCCAGCTGCTCAGCACACCATGCGTGTGCACGGAAGCACAGAAGACTTAAAAGATGGTAAGGAGCTCAGGTGGGTGGGCCCTCCGGAGCACCATACCGGAATAGTATCCGGTGCTCTGGGCAGGCTCTGGTATGCCCGTACCGGGGAGTACCACTTGCAACCCACCACTGCTACCAACTAGAAGCCCATGGTTGGTGTATGCCCCCATCCAGGGGTGGGTTCTGGCTGCCGCTACTGCCAGCTTTCTCAGGGATGCACCACGTGCCCACATGCACAGTGCAACAAAAATTGCTCTGCGCATGCGCAGAAGACAAAAACAAGATGGTGGTGCCTACGGCGCCACTGAGAAAACTGGTTCAGGGGTGTGGCAGGCCTGGGTCACTGCCGGTTCCAGCAACCCAGGCTGGTAAGTTACTACCGGTTTGGCCAAATTGGTCCGAACTGGTAGGAACCTACCTCTTCACCAGTTGGAGCCTGAATCTGCAGATGAAGATGATCTGGAATTGCAGCTGACAGAGATCAAGGGGGCAGCTTCATTGGCTTGGGTGGAAAATAGGGAAGAGCAGGTTCAGTCAGGCCAGAGCCTCTGATTGGGATGGCTTGTAGGCAGGGAGGAAGGGGGGGCAGGATGACCAAGAGAGGCTAATCAGTGTACATGAGAGACAGGCGATGAGCAAGGACCACCTCCTCCTGATCCACGAGCATGGAGAGTGGAGAGAAGACGAGAACAGCGCAGACTGACCTGACTACTCGGGAGGAGAGCACCCTGCCCCTTTTCACAAGGCACAACTGGTGACTGAGAATTAAGAAGACACTGTGGGGAAGGGCATTTGTCAGGAACAAAGGCTGAATTCATGGAGTGTTGAATGCCAATGTTTGAATTTTCCTGGATTTCTTGCATTCTTTCTGGATTTTTGGAGAGAGAGAGAGACAGACAGACAGACAGAGAGAGAAAGCGAGAGAGAAAGGGAGGGAGGGAGGAAGGAGGGAGGGAGGGAGGGAGGGAGAGAGAGAGAGAGACTGACAGAGACAGAGACATTGAGACTTTGCTTTGGGACTTGCCAGAAACATGGGAGCATTTGGAGAGATTTGGAGCAATAAAGGGACAGTTTGAACTGCCAGCTGCCCGTGTTACCTCTGTGCCATGCCCTGGGTCATCACAGCCAGTGACCTCATGGGTGCTCAAAACAAAGATGGCAAGGCACCATCAACAAAGAGATGTGAGCCCTGGAGATGCAGCTAACTGTGCAAAGTGAAGTTCCATGATCAGAATAGCGTACCCTGCACCTGTGGGAATATGTTAGGAAGGAGTAGTAGTAGTAGTAGTAGTAGTAGTAGTAGAGGAGGAGGTGGAGGAGGAAGAGGAGGAGGAAGTAGTAGTAGTAATGGAGGAGGAAGAGGAGGAGGAGGAAGTAGTAGTAATAGTAGTAGTAGTAATTGAGGTGGAGGAGGTGGAGGAGGAGGAAGAAGAGGAGGAGGTAGTAGTAGTAATAGTAGTAGTAGTAATGGAGGAGGAGGGGGAAGAAGAAGAGGAGGAGGAAGTAGTAGTAGTAGTAGTAATGGAGAAGGAGGAGGAGGAGGAGGAGGAGGAGGAGGAGGAGGAGGAGGAGGAGGAGGAAGAGGAGAATGTATGAAGACTTATCAACTATCAACTGCACAAGGCACTGTGCTTTTGCCGCATAGAGTAGGAAAAGATGAAAAGAGATGGAAACAGGTTCTCTTCACAGAATTACAATTTAATCTACTTGTAAAGGGGCGGCGGGGCGGAGGGAAAGCGATACTGAGTACCACCGAGCAGATGATCGCATTAGATCTTCTTGTATTCCTAGGAAAAAAGATAAGAAGAGTGCTTAACTGTTGGCTCATCGGAACGGTATGTTTGAACAGATAAAAGGTCGGTCAATGACTTTGTGAAAAGATTAGGAGGCAGGAAGAAAATTCAAACGTGTGCAGGAATTCCGGAGTTACAGATGAAAGGACAAACTATTTTGATATGAGTAGCCCCAGGTTATCCTTTATGGATAAAATTGTCTTCTCTCTGAATTCTTTTTTCTTCTTGTCGTCTTCTTCTTTTGCTAGCCTTGTGAGTGCATGCAGGAGTACACCTGAAGGACACAGGCGAAGCTGTTCTTTCTTGCTTCGGCTCACAAACGCCTCTCATTTTCTCAAAAAAAGAAAAATCCTTTTTTTTTTTTGCCTTCGGGTTGCTATTACGTAAGAAAGCAAAAGAGACGACTTTGACTTGAGCTTGGAAATGATGGTTCTTTGGATTGTGTTCCCTAAACATGTCACCATCTCTTAATCCTTTAGGGCAGCAATGGCAAACCTTTTTTCTCTCGGGTGCCAAAAGCGTTCACGTGCCCACACCCATAATTAAATCCTCCTGTGCCCCTCCCCCTTGCGCATATGCATGCAACCCACCTATGCTTCCTTGTGAATGTGCACATGACCCCCGGGCCCCATTTTGGGCCTAGCAGGCCTCCCTGAAGCCTCCAGAGGCCGTTTTCCAACTTCTGGCAGGCTTTTGAAGTAGGGCTTATATTACAAGCATCCTGAAAAATCCTACTAGGGCTTCTTTTCTGGTTGAGTCTTATTTTAGGGGAAACATGGTAGGTTTTTTTTTTCTCTCTCTCTCTCTCTCCTCCTCTGTCTCTGGGTTGAGCATAATCCTTATCCAGAGAAAGATGTACAATTAAAGCAGGGGTGAAATGCTACCGGTTCGGGCCGGTTCACCCGAACCGGTAGTAAAAAAAATACTACCAGCCTGAACCGGTAGTAAAAAAATGCTAGAAGTCACGTGGCACAGATGATTGTCACACAGCTGATCGTGGGAACTTTTTTAAACTTTGTTTTAGCATGTTTTTACTACTGGTTTGGGCGAACCGGTAGCAAAGCGAACTGGTAGCAGTCTTCAGAGCATTTCACCCCTGAATTAAAGTACACACATAGCTCCATTATGTTTTTCCTTACACACAAAGATCTTAAAACAAAGAAAGATTAAGTCAAAAATACGAAAGGCATGAAAAAAAGAAAAGAAGTAAACATTAACTCAGTCTCTAGGAAGTCCTTGATCGCTTAGACACTGTTTGAAATTACAACGCAACCTGAAAAAAAATGTACCCACAATCCAGATGTGAGGTTCAGATGGTTGTCTACGTGATTGTGATCACGTGACAGCATTTGGGATGCTTGGCAACCTAGTCCTCATTGGCGGCTCTTTGTAGCGCCCCACAGTCATATGGCCACAATTTTTGAAGTTTTTGCCAGGTAATAAAGCACTATCAAAATCAACTGCGCTAACCAAGGATTAAACATTCAGTTCATTTTAATGCATGCTTTCAATGACCGTGTAAACCCTTGAATAGGGTGGAGTCAGGGTGACTGAATGGAGCTGAGCATTTACTGGCTGGATGCCCTTCCTGATGTCTATGAGGAGCTCACAGCAGATATTTTCTCTTTGTGCCCAGAGAGAATTATCTTCTGCTACCTAGGATCAAACTCACAGTTTCCTGATTGTGGAGTTCTACCTCTAGGCCACCATGCTGTTCATTCTAATTCTTTACTTCTAACACAAAAGCCCATTTATCAACCAACTTTCAACTCCATATTCTTCTCCCCCTCTCTCCCACTCCTATCCATCCATCCATCCATCCATCCATCCTTCCTTCCTTCCTTCCTTCCTTCTTTCTTTCTCTCTCTCTCTATCTTTCTTTCTTTCTTTCTTTCTTTCTTTCTTTCTTTCTTTCTTTCTTTCTTTCTATCTATATCTATCTATCTATCTATCTATCTATCTATCTATCTATCTATCTATCTATCTATTATCTACCTATCTATTATCTATCATCTATCATTTATCATCTATTACCTATATTGGGGAAAAGTCAAGAAAATTGATGAATATTTTATTTAATGTATCTTTTAGATATTTCTTTTAAAAATGGACTGGAATATTACTCTACTAATATGATATATAATGTGATATATAAAACAGATTGGATGTATACTAAACAGCATACCCATCATTCTAATATGATTTATTTTAATAAGATATAAATATTTTTCCCCTTTGAGTACATTTTACTTTGAAAGAGGCAGATTTCTATAATTCTCCTTCTTGGCTATAACTTTAAGTTAGATTATTACACTCACACTCAAGTTGTGTCTTTCACACACATTTATAGGAGAAGAATATTCTTATATTAAATTACCTTCTACTGCAGCTGATGTTCATTTAGTTTCAAGTTATATTTTATGCCACATGTTAACCTTTGCTCATCCCAACTTAATATTTAATAACAACTGTACTGGAAAATAAAACAGAAAACATTAAAGCTGCATGAGCTTGGGAAAAAAGACTTACACTTTCTCTGCAAGGTCAGTGAACTCAGAAATCCTAGGAGTTCATGAGAGATTTTGCCTTGGAGTAGCTTGTATCCTTGACATAGCTTGTTCCAGCCCTTTTTAAAAAAAGGAATTCAAGAAGCAGCAAGTGGAATATTAATGTAGGAATCTCTTACATGATGCTTATGGTACAACACATGGAGTATCTCTGGAGGCTTCTTAGATGAAATATAAGGATTGGGTCAATTCAGAGTTGGTATTCAGCTGGTTCTAACTGGTTCTGGTGAACCGGTAGCAGAAATTTTGAGTAGTTTGGAGAACCGGCAAATACCACCTCTGACCAGGCGTGAGTTCCTGCCAGTTCTAAGCTCTTCTATAGAAGAGGTTCCACAAATCTACCCTGCCATTTAGAACCAGTTCCAGCTCCCTCCCCCCGCCCGTCCGCACATCATCAAGATGAAGAGCGAGAGGAGGAATTCTGGGAGTTGAAGTCCACAAGTCTTAAAGCTGTCAAGTTTGAAAACCCCTGGGGTTTTTTTTTCCTAAAGGGTTAGGGGTGCGAGGATCTTGTACCTTGACAGCCTTAAGACTTGCGTGCTTCAAATGCCAGAGTTTCTGGGCCAACATTTTGGTTGCTAAGCAAGAGTGTTGTTAAGTGAGTTTCACCACATTTTACAAGTTGGCCATGCCTACCCAGTCACATGGCTGGCAAGCCACTCCCACCCAGTCACATGGCTGGCAAGCCACTCCCACCTGGTTACATGGCCGGCAAACCACTCCCACAAAGCAAGCCACACCTACTGAAGAGGTTCTAAAATTTTTTGAAACCCACCACTGCCTCTGACTGGAATTTGGATGAAAGCATCTATTCTCTGCCTCCCGAGTCCCAGCTGATTGGCTAGGTCTTCTTTTGTTGCCCTGCACAGAACAGAGCTGGAAAGCAGGTTAGTGGGGAGGGAATGAGGATTTTATAATATCCTTCCCCCTAAAAGTCTGTAGAGATTCTCAGTCATTCAGGTCATGGTATATCTCCAAGTGATTCAACGACCCTCTAAAAGGGTGCAGATGACCAGCTGTCTGCAAGGAGTATAAATCCTTCCATTCTCTACCATCCAGTCAGAGCTGAGGAAGCTTCTTGGATGAGAAGTGAAACATCTTCAAAGAAAAAACAAGGACATCCAGTTGCCTCCTGAAAAAGCATCTTTGGGACAACCGTGACCTGGATGACTGAGAATCTCTACAGAAAATCTACATAATAGTTAGCTCAATGAATGAACGGAGTGACTTGCCTTCAGAGATTGTGGTTGCTGCAACACTGGAGGCTTTTAAGAAGAGATTTGACAACTGTTTTTCCAAAATGGTATGAGGTTTCTTGCTTGAGCAGGGGGTTGGACTAGAAGACCTCCAAGGTCTCTTCCAACTCTGCTATTCTCTTATTCTGAGGCCACCTATGCTGAGATACCAGACTATATAGCTGGTATTTCCATATAGTATCCTCCACTCCTCCATCCTTCCCTTCATCCCTTCGTCCTTCCATCTATCCACTTTACTCTGTAAAGTGTGTGTGTGATTTGTGGGGTCATTTACACTGAAATATTAGACTGTACCACTGGTATTTTCACATAATATCCTTCATCCCTCTAGCCCTCCATCCTTCTGTCCCTCCCGCCATCTACTTTGCTGATAGTAATAAGCATTTCCAATCAGTCGTCTCTTTAAATCTCCTTCTTTAGACAATTTATCTTTATTGCTGTTTCTCCTCTTAATATACAACTTGATTGAAAGGGGAGGACAGCACAAGTCTTAATGGAGTTGTAAAAAACATGTTTACAACTCCTTAAAGCAGAAAACTGCTTCTCAAGCCCCGTGTGGAAGAATACGCATGAACTTTGTGTCAGACTTTCAAGAATGACCTCATAAAGAATGGGTTTACTCAAAGAATAGAATGGGACACCATGGCTAACTCACGATGGCCAACTGACGAAAGCCAACTTGACATGGGACAACTCACTGCCATCAACTCACTGTGTGTTGTGGCTCTCCAGCAGCCAGTGGAGCTGACAGAAGATTTGGAGAGTGAGGAGGTTGGGAAGGAACATGGGCCAGCCCTGGAGTCTGGGGAAAGCTCTGATGAGGGCTCTGTGTCAGAGGCAGAGATGGGGTCAGGGCCATCTAACAGTTATCAGCTGCCTTTGGAGTCGGACATCAGTGCAGCAGAAGAACATCTGGAGCCTGTTCCCACTGTGAGCATGCACAGAGCTGCTAGGAGATGGGAAGAGCTAAGGAACAAGGGTCAACTCAGGAGTAAAGCCACAGGTGGACAGTCAATGCCCCCTCCCATAGGGAATAAAGAGGAGCAAAAGGGGAGGGGAGTTTGCAGGAGACAATTAGTTCAATTCATTAGAGTGAAGATCTGTTCCTGACTTCTTGCCAAGCATTGTCTGCTACAGAGTGGCGTTCAGAAGAAATCGGCCTGGCTGCTCTCCAAGCCTAATAAGGTCTGTGGTTGTAAATTCACCTTTGAAAGACTATTGGCCAGGAATTTGTTGGAGAGGAATTCCCTTTAACCTAAGTGGGCCGAAGTCACGCCGGCCCAATGTTTCCTCTTTGCATAGATTAGACTGGGCTGAAGCAACATGGGTAGAGCTGGACAAAGCCCCTTACATTTTCCAGGATGGCCCCGCAGGCATTGAATTTGACACCCTTGTTTTAGAATGACAACTGGTTAAGTTGATCAAGTTTCTGGAAATATTAAGGGCTAATGTTTTGAGTCCGATTTTTGCTGCTGTGCAGGCAAGTTAATTAAGCATGCTAAAGGAGCGGTGACAGAGATGGAGTACGGCCCAATTGAGCAATGGCCAATGGAGACTTCAGCAGAAGAGTGCAACTCCTTAGAAGGTCAACTTTGGCACACGCCAGACGGATGAGTTGCGTGAGGTGTTTTTCTGAGCTGCTGCGAAGGCGTGTTTTAGCTTTTATCGGAAAGATTGCCAGGCAATAAAACATGTAACCATCTTAAGCTGTTGCCATAAATGGTGGGCAGGGTTCCAGGATAACAGGAGAGGGAAACAGGCAACAAAAGGATAAATGTTGTTTATGATTAGATTCGTATCCCATCATTGTTGCTTGATAAGTAACTAAAGGCAGAGAACATACATACGACTTCTTCCTATTTTCCTCTTCCTATTTTCCACCCCAATAACATCCCTGTGAAGTGGGTTGGGATGAGAGAGAGAGAGGGATCGGTCCAAAGGTAGGCTGAATGCCTTTCTCAGCCAAGGCTCAATCTAGAACTGCATCCAGTTTTGGTCACCATGAAGGAAAAAACATGTGGAGACTCTAGAAAGAGTGCAGAGAAGAGCAACAAAGAGGAGTAAGGGACTGGAGGCTAAAACATACAGTATGAATAACGGTTGCAGGAACTGGGTATGTCTAGTTTAATGAAAAAAAGGACTAGGCGAGACATGATAGCAGTGTTGCGATATCTCAGGGGCTGCCTCAAAAAATAGGGAGTCAAGCTATTCTCCAAAGCACCAGAAGGCAGGATAAGAAGCAATGGATGGAAATAAATCAAGGAGAGAAGCATCCTAGAACTAAGGAGAATTTTCCTGACAGTTAGAACAATTAATCAGTGGAACCACTTACCTCCAGAAGTTATGAATGCTCCAACATTTGAAGATGATGATGGATATCCATTTGCCTGAAGTGGTGTAGAGTTTCCTGCCAAAGCAGGGGGTTGGACTAAAAGACCTCTGAGGTCCCTTCCAACTCTGGGATTCTATTCTATTCCATTCCATGGTGAGAGTGGAACTAGATCTCAGAGTGGAACTAGATCTCACGGTCTCCTGGGGATTGGCCCCAAGTCACCCAATTGTCTTTCATGCCCAAGGCAGAACTAGAACACACCTTTTCCTGCTTTCTAGCCTCATGTCTTATGGCATGCCTAACATGCCTTCTTATAACATGCTATATTCACCCAGCAATAGGAGGGAACTACGCCTCTTATAAATTATGTTGACATCTAGGAAACTGGATTATCTGAGTCAGGTTTTGAAAATTAAAGAGTTTTTCAGATGCTTTATACTGGGACTTCTAGCCCAATACATTTGGAAAACCAGTGTTGGTCTATCTATCATCTATCTATCTATCTATCTATCTATCTATCTATCTATCTATCTATCTATCTATCTATCTATCTATCTATCTATCTATCATCTATCTATCTATCATCTATCTATCTATCTATCTATCTATCTATCATCTATCTATCTATCATCTATCATCTATCATCTGTCTGTCTGTCTGTCTGTCTGTCTGTCTATCTATCTATCTATCTATCTATCTATCTATCTATCTATCTATCTATCTATCTATCTACCTACCACCCACCTATCTTATCTTATCTTATCTTATCTTATCTTATCTTATCTTATCTTATCTTATCTTATCTTATCTTATCTTATCTTATCTTATCTTATCTTATCTTATCTTATCTTATCTATCTATCTATCTATCTATCTATCTATCTACCTACCTACCTACCTACCTACCTACCTACCTACCTACCTACCTACCTGCCAACCTACCTACCTACCTACCTACCTACCTACCTACCTACCTACCTACCTACCTACCTACCTATCTATCTATCTATCTATCTATCTATCTATCTATCTATCTATCTATCTATCTATCTATCTAATCTATCAATCATATCTATCTATCTGTCTATCTATCTATCTATCATCTATCTATCTATCTATCATCTATCTATCTATCTATCTATCTATCTATCTATCTATCTATCTATCTATCTATCATCTATCATCTATCTATCTATCATCTATCTATCTATCTATCTATCTATCTATCTATCTATCTATCTATCTATCTATCTATCTATCTATCTATCTACCTATCTACCACCCACCTATCTTATCTTATCCTATCTATCTATCTATCTATCTATCTATCTATCTATCTATCTATCTATCTATCTATCTATCTATCTATCTATCTATCTATCTATCTACCTACCTACCTACCTACCTACCTACCTACCTACCTACCTACCTACCTACCTACCTACCAGTGACGTGCGGTGAGGTTTATGATTGGTGAGGCACTGACACAGTGCTGAGTTTCAAATATTTTTAGACTTGTGGACTTCAACTCCCAGAATTCCACAGCCAGGCATGCTCAGTTCCAATTTAAAGCAACAGCATTTGTTTTTCTCCTTTGCTCCTTCTTTCTTTTTCTTTTTCTTCTCCTTCCCCTCCTTCCTCCCTCTCTCCCTTCCTCCCCCTCTCTCAAACACACACACACAGAAGTTGGATTGGACTATCTCTTCTACCCCTTCCCTCTCTCACTCACTCTCAAACAAACCCCCCCACACACAAAAGTTGGATTGGATATCTTTTCCAGTGGCTTGAAAGCAGCTCCTCTGCCATCCCCCCTCCCATTCCCCTGCTGCCTTTCCCAAACACCTCCACCATTGCAAATGCAGCCTGCTGTCTGGGTGGGAAATGCCTGGAACACAATAAAGCCCACCTACCACCTCCTGCTGGCAGGCTGGGGTGAGAGGAGAGGCAGAGGGGAGCTGAGCCTTCCAAAAGAAAGAGGCTGGGGGGGGGAGTGTGTGTACTACAGCATGGCTCTTTGCCTGGCTTCCTGCCTCCTCCTGTGGTCTCCTCAGTGCTCGCTTGTGCTCTCCCTCCCCAAGTGTAGTTTGATTGCAGGTGGAGCCACGTTGCCTTTTCAAACCTGTAATCAGTGAAGCTGGGCTAGATTTTCATATAGTTTTATCCAGCTGTGTGTGTGAGAGAGAGAAATGAATGGAGGCCTGGGGAGGAAGTCACTACACTTGGGGAGGGAGAGCACCAGTGAGATTAAGCAGAGTCATCCACGGTGAGGCAGCAACTAGCTCAGCTTTTTCCTTTTACTTTTTTTTCCTCATGATGAGAGTGGTGAGGCTGTGCCTCACTTGCCTCACCTGACTGCACGTCACTGCTACCTACCTACCTATCTATCTATCTATCTATCTATCTATCTATCTATCTATCTATCTATCTATCTATCTAATCTATCAATCATATCTATCTATCTGTCTGTCTATCTATCTATCTATCTATCTATCTATCATCTATCATCTATCATCTATCATCTATCTATCTATCTATCTATCTATCATCTATCTATCTATCTATCTATCTATCTATCTATCTATCATCTATCAATCATATCTGTCTGTCTGTCTGTCTGTCTGTCTGTCTGTCTGTCTATCTATCTATCTATCTATCTATCTATCTATCTATCTATCTATCTATATATCATCTACCTACCTACCTACCTACCTACCTACCTACCTACCTACCTACCTACCACCCACCTATCTTATCTTATCCTATCTATCTATCATCTATCTATCTATCTATCTATCTATCTATCTATCTATCTATCTATCAATCTATCATCTATCTATCATCTATCTATCTATC
Organism: Natrix helvetica; assembly: GCF_964273705.1. Lineage (NCBI taxonomy): Eukaryota > Metazoa > Chordata > Lepidosauria > Squamata > Natricidae > Natrix > Natrix helvetica. Next base: position 72,179,565 of record NC_138558.1, on the reverse strand, counting down.
TATCTATCATCTATCAATCATATCTATCTATCTATCTATCTATCTATCTATCTATCTATCTATCATCTATCTATCTATCTAATCTATCCATCATCTATGTATCATATATCAAGGGCTTTAAGGGTAATGACATTGACTTGGACCCAGAGGCAAACTGGTAATCAATTATTGCTAATTGTATGCTTTAGCTTGTTTAGATGTCATAGATGGTAGCATCTACCTGACCTTGGTAGATGTCAAAAGAAGTAAGAAGAGTCATGTTGGATTAGAATTTGTAGGGAAAAGGCTTAGATAATCCTAGTTGTTGGAGGTTATGTCCATGAAGTCATCAAGAATTAAGTTCAAGGGAAGAAGTGGGAAGCTTAATCTTACCTTTTGTATATATTAAATGCAGAATGTATTTTTGATGGGACTTGTGAATATGAATCAGAGTCTTTGTGTGTGTTTCCTATTTTTCCCCTGTCTTATCTTTCCCTGAAAATAAGACAGGGTCTTATTTTCTTTTGACCCCTGAAATAAGTGATTGGCCTTGTTTTCAGGGAGGTTATATTATTTTTAAGGTGCAGGAGGCAGCAAGTATGGTCACCTCATGGCTGCTGTGTGTTGCAATATTTTCGGGCTGGGCTTATTTTCAGGGGAGGACTTATTTTAGTGCAAACGCTCAAAAGCCCTATTGGGCTTATTATCCGGGGAGGTCTTATTTTTAGGGACACAGGGTAAGTTTGGTTCAGAAGTTAAAGAAAAACAATATCCAGGAAAATGTTGGAGAAACAAAGGCAGAAAGGGAGGGAGGGGACAGAGAGAGAGGGGGGGGCAAAGAGGCAGAGAGAGACAGAGAGACAGACACAGAGAGAGAGAGAGACCTAAAACATACACACACACACACAGAGACAGAGAGACACAGACAAAGACTGAGAGACAAAGACAGAGACAGAGAAATACAGACACAGACAGACAGACACAGAGAGAGAGAGAGAGAGACAGACAGACAGAGACAGAGAGAGAGAGACAGAGAGAGAGAGAGAGAGACAGAGAGAGAGAGAGAGAGAGAGAGAGAGAGAGAGAGAGAATAAATTCCATTTACATCTTCACTTACAAGGAATTGGAATTAAGTATAATACATATGATTGTTCGCTATCCTTTGAAGGTTTTATTTCTTGTTTTTTAATTGAGGCTGGGTTGGGGTAGAAAACCAGTTGCCTTTTCTACAGTGTGTGTGTGTGTGTGTGTGTGTGTGTGTGTGTGTGTAAAGCTTATTCTCTCTATTTGAATTTTTGTCATGCTCCTGGTGTGCTCCATCTCACACTGACAGTAGACAAGAGAGTATGACTCTCCCAAAGTTCAAAATGCTTCTCCTGGAGAGGAGTGACTTCTTCAGGCAGAAGTCAACCCTTTAAGCAGCGATGTGACATGGTGTCAATCAGGGCTGCTTGGAGTTCAGCTCTCTGCTCCTGTCTTGAAATGTTTCTGCCAGTTCCATCTGCTGGGTTCCCTGCCGGCTTCATCTTCTTTCTTTCTTTTTAGAAAGTTTAGACTTCCACTGCTGCTTACAGACCATTGTCAGGTTATTTTTAAACAAGATTTAAATCCTTCCTTCCTTCCTTCTTCCCCCTCCCTTTCTCTTTTCCTTCTTTTCTCCCTTCCCCTGTTTTATTCCCTCCCCTTTTCCACTCTCCCCTCTTTCTTTTCCTTCTGTCCTTCCATTCTCCCTCCCTCCCTTTCTTCCTCCCTCATTTTCCTTCCCCTCTTCCTTCCTCTCATCCTCCTTTTCTTTGTCACTCCTTCCCTCTCTTTTCCTTTTTCTCTCCCTCCCTCTCTTCCTTCTCTTCCCTCCCTCCTTCCCTTTCCATCCCTCTTTCTTTTTCCTCCTTCCTTCTGCCTGCCTTCTTCTCTTTTCCTTCTTCCCTTTCTCCCTCTTTCCTCTCTCTTTCCCTCCCTCCATTGTTTCTTCATCTGTCACTCACTCTTTTCTTCCTCCCTCCTTTCCTATATCTTTTCCTCTCTTCCTCCCTCTCTCCCTCCCTTCCTGCCTTTTTCCCTTCCTTCCTTACTTCTTTCCTCCCTTCCTTACTCACTCTCTCCCTTCCTCCCTTTCTGTCCTCTCTTTTCCTCCCTCCCTTGTTTCTTCCTCTGTCACCCTCTCTGTTCCTTCCTTCTTTGTTTCCTCTATATTTTCTTCCTTCCCTCTCTTCCCCTCTCCCTCCCTCCCTTCCTGTCCTTCCCTCTTTTTCTTTCTCCTTCTCTCCCACCCTTCCTGCATTTCAAGGAATATTAGTGTACACCTCAATTCAAATCTGATTTGCAAATTCTTATTCAACATCTCTCACTGTTAAGGAGAAAAGATTCTAATAAAGCAGAATTATCATTCACCGTCCTCCCTACGTGAATTTGTATGCAACTTTCCGAAGTGCTCCTTTCTAGTTGCAAAATTTAAGTGCAGAATTTGGATGCCAGCAAATGCTATGCATTTGGGCCATAACTGAAGTTGTTTTGGTGTTTCATACAACTCCTTTCACCTAAATCTCATGCTGGATTTATTTTACATTCCTCTCTTATTAAGCTCCCTGAATTTGGAGAGGGATGCTTCAGAAATCCAGTCTATGAATTTGGATGAAAGATGACCTGAAGCTCTTATAACTAATAGTTGAATCAGAATATAGCCAACCTACTTTTCTAAATGTTGCATTGCAGTCCACTGCCTTAAAAGATAAAAGCAAAATAATTGTTATATATTTCATCAGGAGATTTTTTTTTCACAATGTTACAAAGAAATCCTTGAGCCCATTATTTAAAAAAGGGCAATTACATGTTTTCATTTTATTTATTTAAATACTAGCTGATAAGGCAGCGTTGCCTGGGTGTTTATAGATGTTGAAGCATTTGTCTGACAGGGAGCCATTGAGAGGGGCCTTCCTTCCCCCTACTCCCATGCCCATCATCCCTGTCCTTTTCCTTCCCCCTCCCATGTGCTTCTCTTTCCTGCTCTGTCTATGATCCTGGCGCTTCCCCATTGGTCCACTGGAGGGCAAATGTCACGGCTGGCTTTCCAAAGGAAGCTACGAAGGAACTGACATCTCAAACAATTGCCGCTCTAGGACACCACACTCATTCTCCTTAATGGCCCAGGCTCTCCCCTCCAATGATATCACAAAAAAAATGCCATTCTAGGACACTGCACTTCCTCTCCTTAACAGCCCAGGCATTCCAGAGTTATGCTGCAGGACATTACCACAGGTAGTCCTCAACCCGTTTTGGCTGGCAAAGTGTTGCAGGAGGCATCCGGCCCATCTCTCTCTCCCCCACCCACCCCAGGCCAGCCTATGGAGGAGAACTGCAATGCTGATCCGACCCTCAAAGAAATCCAGTTTGACACCCCTGTTTTAGTCCAACCCCCTGCTGAGGGAAAGAGAACCTAGAGATTTCCAGGCTTCTATATATGTTGGACATTGCTGCTAAATAAAACATTAGCATGAGATGCAGTGGTGCAGTGGTTAGAGTGCAGTACTGCAGGCTACTTCTGCTGCCTGCCAGCTGCCTGCAATTTGGCAGTTCAATTTTCACCAGGCTCAAGGTTGACTCAGCCTTCTATCCTTCCAAGGTGAGTAAAATGAGGAGCCAGATTGTTGGGGCCAAGAGGCTGACTCTGTAAAATTCTAGAATTCTAATTTGAGTGGAAACTAAAGCCAAAAAAACAACAACAATCCAAAACCTGAGAGTATCTTTCTTATTCTTTGCATCCCAAAATATAACCAATTTCATTGTATTTAAGTACAATGACAATAAAGATTATACTTATATAAAACTAGGGTCAATGGAATCTCTTGCTTGTGATAGGCGGCTATAGAAATAAAGTAAATAAAATAAATAGAACTCAATGATATGTTATTCCACATAGAATGTAAACGTCAATTAGTCAGTAAGACAAACAGGATTTTTTGCCTGTTTCTGAAGCCAGACCACACCACGGATTGTAATGTTATTAGAGAATAAATTAATTCTGGATAAAACTGAGAGAGAAATATTCGCAGCAATACATTCTTGCAGTGATTCCGTTCAGGCCCTAAGAATACCCACAAAGGATTGGGTTGACACTTTGATTTAAAAACCTAATTTAAACTTTGTTGCCCCTGGCAACTTTGACTTTTGCGATGGGCGAAAAGCTGGTTGCAAATGTTAAACAACTTAAATTTAACTGGGGAGCAGTTCTTTCAGGCCCCGAGCAAAAGAAAGGGATGAAATAACCACAACAGTAAATATATTTAGATGATATATTGATTTTCCACTGGATGCCACTGTTGGTCCATAAAACCTCTGTGCAAGAACAAGATTCTTTGGCAGTAGAAATGGTTTCTTTCTTTCCTCCCTCCCCGTTAAAAATAGTTGATATTTTCTTGATTCGGAATTCCTGCAGGGAGATTGTCTGATTGTGATAGAAGGCACTTGAAAAGGTGAACACTTATTCTTTTAACTAGCCTCGCATTATAATGACACCCTGCATGCAGCTCTGTTTCTTGAGAGCTGTGGTTAGAGCTCATATTTTAGGGTGGTAAGACCCATCTCGTCTTAACAAGCTAATCCATAATCATCGCTTTGGTTTCCTTGTGGAGGAAAAATAGAGCAAAAGGCTGGGTGAGGCCCTCTTCTTTTTATTTTTCAACTCAGAAATAAAAACTTGCAAATTAAGCTACTGATTTTTTGTTTTTTTCCCTTTCCATTCTATTTTTTTAAAGGGGACATGGCGGCTCAGTGGCTAAGACACCAAGTTTGTCGGTCAGAAAGATTGGCAGTTCAGCGGTTCAAATCCCCAGCACCGCGTAACGGAGTGAGCTCCCTTTACTTGTCCCCGCTTCTACCAACCTAGCAGTTCGAAAGCATGTAAAAATGCAAGTAGAAAAATAGGGACCACCTTTGGTGGGACGGTCACAGTGTGTTGTGTACATTCAGCATTTACCGTATTTTTTGGAGTATAAGACGCCCCTTTTTCCCTCAAAAATACACTGAATACAGCATTTTGTGCCTCCTGAAACCCCGCCCCCTTCACCAAAATGGCTGTGCATAGCCTTTAGGAGCTTTGCAGAATGCTCCTGGGGGCTGGGGAGGGCAGAAATGAGTGAAAAATGGGTCACATTTTGCTCAATTCTGCCCCCCCCCCCAACCCCCAGGAGCACTCTATAAGCCTCCTAAGGTCTATGCATGCCCTTTTTTTGCAAACAATGGGTCATTTTGGGGGGTCTGCAGAGTGCCAAAACTTTTTTAAAAAATTTGCCTCTTCAAAACCTTTGTGCGTCTTATACTCTGAAAAATATGGTAGTCATACTAGCCACATGACCACGGAGACGTCTTCGGACTGTGCTGGCTCTTTGGCTTTGAAGTGGAGATGAGCACCAACCCCTAGAGTCAGGAACGACTAGCACATATGTGCGAGGGGAACCTTTACCTTACCTGAGTGTTCAGGGTTGACAATCTGTCCTTATTGTATTGGAGAGCATACATTTCAAGCCGCCCTTGAAAAATATCTGGAAGCTTTAGTTGGTTTAACATGCAGTGGACCCCCATGGTTTTGTGAAAGCCTCAATTTGCACATTATGCCACCTCTGTTACGGGACTTTCCCTGGCCAACGGTTTTCTTCTGAGTTCAATTCAAGGCGCTTCTTCTGTCCTCACTACACGTTACTCTCCATGCAGCTCGACACACAGCTAAACCAGGTGTGCATTGCTGCTGGCATTTCTGCCCCTTCAGTGCGGGCGCAATTTTGTGGTGAGAAAGATTGTAAAACGGGGCGAGACTCACTTAACAAATCTCTCACTTAGCAACAGAAATGTTGGGCACAATTGTGGTCATAAGTTGAGAACTCCCCGTGCTTATACTTCATACATGTTTCAACGTTTGCTTGAGTAGTCACGGCTTCTGCCTTACTTCTTTAGCTCCTACTTCATTGACCCGTGCCTCTGCATTATTCTTTCCTATCCTAGAATGTAGAGTTGGAAGAGACCATGGAGGTCTTATAGTCCAACCCCCAGGTCAAGCAGGACACCCTATGCCCATGATGGCAAACCTATGGCATGTGTGCCGCAGGTGGCATGCAGAGCCCTCTCTGCGGGCATGCCAGCCATTGCCCAGCCCAGCTCCATCGCACATGTATGTGTGCCTCCACTGGCCAGCTGGTATTTGGGTGTCTGCTGTGCATGTACGGGGCCTTCACCGATCTCTGCAGATCGGGGAAGGCACGGGAGACAGGAATGGAGGAGAAAGGCTGGGCGCGCTAGGGAGAAACTGTGAAGATCACGAGGATTCCCCTCCATGCCCCATTCTGGGCTTGAAAAGCCTCCTGCTGGAAGCCAAAACGGGGGGTGGGGCCCATGCATGGGAATGGGAAATGCGCAGGGAACCCGGGCGCATGTGTGTGTGGGTGCTCACATTGCATTTTGGGGATAAGGGCACCCACATGTACATTCGCGGGGGCGCAGACACACTTGGGGCACTTGGCACCGAAAAGGTTAACCATCACTGCCCTATGCCATTTCAGTTAAATTGTTTTTTTTAAGCCTCCACTGATGGTGCACCCCAAAATTTCTGGAGGCAAGCTGTTCCATTGGTTGATTGTTAGGACATTTCTCCTTAGTTCTAGGTTGCTTCTCCCCTTGGTTAGTCTCCAACCATTGTTTCTTCTCGTGCCGTCTGGTGCTTTGGAAAATAGTTCGAGCCCCTTGTCTTCGTAGGAGCCCCTCAAATACCAGAATACTCAAATACCCTCCTGGCAGAAAACCAAGGATTAGTTATAATGAATTGCAACCAGGTAGGTACAGTAGATTAAAAAGGTAGCTCAGTGGCTAAGATGCTGAGCTTGTCGATCAGAAAGGTTGGCAGTTTGACAGTTCAGCAGTTCGAATCCCTAGTGCCACATAACGGAGTGAGGTCCCATTATTTGTCTCACATTCTGCCAACCTAGCAGTTCGAAAGCATCAAAAAATGCAAGTAGAAAAAAAGGGACCACCTTTGGTGGAAGGTAACAACATTCTGTGCACCTTTGGTGTTTAGTCATGCCAGCCACATGACCATAGAGACGTCTTCAGACAGTGCTGGCTCTTCGGCTTTTAAATGGAGATGAGCACTGCCCCCTAGAGTCAGGAACGACTAGCACATATGTGTGAGGGGAACTTTTACGTTTACCTAGCTAGATTAACTGTGCATTTAGCTTCAAATTTATATTGCTGCTTGCTGGCAGAGAATATTTGCGACTTCTCAAATGATCTATGGTCCAACAGATTTCTTAAAGCTGTCAGAAGGGCAAAACAGAGTAAATATTTGCTAGAAGCAAAGGACTTGGCTTCAGCTTAAGGAACGTCAAATTTTGTGCACCCATCCATTTCTGTAAACAGCAGACAAATATATGCATAAGTGATATAGATGAATTATGAAAAAGACCAGACATCACCTTAACATCCTGAAAGGTGATGAAAAATATCCAGATATGTAAACATTTGATTCAGCGAGTGCTTCCAGAATAAGAAAATGGAATCCGAACCAGCAGATGAACAGATATACAGGTAAAGAAGAAAAAGGGTAAATTAGATCACTCTGGTGCTAAAGTTGTTAAAATATTAATGACTGGGAGGGACATGGGAACAAGGTCAGCCAATGAGTAGGCATAGCAACTAAGTCAGCCAATGGGAGCTCAAACAGATCTGAGTCTGTGCAGAGAATTGAAACAGAAACTTAAGAAGAAAGCAGTCTGCTGCTCTGAGAAGTAAACTAGCAGTTTGTCTAGGCTTGTCTGCGGAAATGAAAGCTAATTGCTAGTGTTTGCCTGTAGCTCTCCAGCCTTGTGTTTACTCGGAAGAATCACCTGTTGGTATTGTACATTTATTCATCTATTCTTATGTATAAAAAGAAGTTAATGAATCCAGCTGAATCCATTATCTGCGTGTGCTTTCTGGATTTGAATTTATGCAACAAACTCTGACAAAAGTGCCCAACCCCCCCCCCCAAAAAAAATTTCCTACTGATTTTCATTCAGTTTGATAGAAAGCAACTTGCTTTTAAATTATAATGCAATCTCTTTCCCCACATTTCCATTGAATCACAAAACTTTAAAAAGCACCTTTGGGATTATTTCAAGGGAAATTCTCTGAAGGAACTCCACCACATTAGGAAATGTAGATATCTGGAGAGCTTCAAAGTGATTGGAAAATGTTGAGCTATTGGTGTTGGGCTGTTTGTGGATGTTTTGTTATGTAGGAAGTTATCACCCAGCCCTCTCCCAGAAAAATGAAATATCCTAGGAAATATTGAAAAGGCAGAATATTATATTTTCCTGGATGTGAAAAAGGGAGAAACACATTTTAAAAACTAAGTAAATTCCTGCAGCTTCCTGCCATCCTCACTTTATCAATGGGCCATTAAGAAGGCCAAGCTAGTCCACTTTACATAATAAAGAGTTCTCCCCTTCAGCTCCAGGGGGATGGGTGTAGAGTTCTGGCAGTGACAATGAAGGCATGATAATATAAGCCTTTACTCAACTGACCACATGGCATCTAAACTCAATCAAACCTGGATTCAAACTCAGCCTAGAGGGTTGCCCTTGCACGGGCCCATGGGAGTCTGGCAACCAATCAGAATACATTTCTTACACAGGAACAGGAAACAGATAGGTGGGGCAGAACAGATTATAAAAAGCCCTGCAAGGCTCCTCTCCTCCCTTCCCTTCTCTTCCCTTCTCTTCTTCTCCACCAACATTGAAGCATGTGATCACCTTTTCTGTTCAGGACTCAAGCCATGTGGTCCTGTCCACCATTAAAACCATCTTTCCAAGCAGCCTCCATGTTTCCAGTGTCTTTTTCCCCACTTGGAGCCGAACCCAGAAGGACATTTCTTCCAACAGTTACACACCAGTGTGAGTGAGTGTTGGGTATGCTGCTCTTTATATGGAACAGGTCGCCTTGGCCAGCTTAAGTGAGAGAGTGGTTTCCTCCGTGATTAGAATATTGTTTACTGTCTGATTGTTTGTCTGGTGTTAATCCTTGCTTATCTAAATGTTGGCTGCTGCATTCCAGCCTCTTTGTTTCCTTCCTAATTTTTTTTATTGTCTCTTTTGAATGGTGTTTAGTTGGATAATGAAATGTCCGCAAGCAAAGAGCCAAGCTCAGAGAGCACCAAAGCCTTCACAATCCAATTCTGAGCTACAGATGTTCTCTGCTATAGATAGGGAGATGTACAACAGATGCAGTAACCCAACCTCCTATTCATTTTAGCTCAGGGAGATCCAAAAATATTTTCACGTAAAGCATCCTGCAAAATTCGGGGCAATGTCTTAATGGCAGCGAAACACAATTATATCTGCAGCAGCTGCCAAAAAAGCCAGCACATTTCCAGGCTGCATAAACAGAGGGATATGATCAAGATCTCGTGAAGTGTTAATACCACTTTATCATACCTTGGTAAGGCCACACTTGGAATACTGCATTCAGTTTTGGTCACTGCGATGTAAAAAAGATATTGAGACTCTAGAAAGAGTTCAGAAAAGAGCAACAAAGATGATCAGGGGACTGGAGGCTAATAAAACATATGAAGAATGGTTGCAGGAACTGGGTATGTCTAGTTTAATGGGGAAAAAAAGGACTAGGGGAGATGTGATAGCAGTGATCCAATATCTCAGGGGCTGCCACAAAGAAGAGGGAGTCAAGCTATTCTCCAAAGCACCTGAGGATAGGACAAGGAGCAATGAGTGGAAACCAACAAGGAGAGAAGCAACTTAGAACTAAGGAGAAAATTCCAGACAGTTAGAACAATTAATCAGTGGAACAGCTTGCCTCCAGAAGTTGTGAATTCTCCAACACTGCAAGTTTTTAAGACGAGATTGGATAACCATTTGTCTGAAGTGATGTATGGTTTCCTGCCTAAGCAGGGGGTTGGACTAGAAGACCTTCAAGGTCCCTTCCAACGGCTACTCTATTCTACTCTACTCTACTCTGCTCTATTTCTATCCCATCCCATCTCATTATTCTATTCTATTCTATTCTATTCTATTCTATTCTATTCTATTCTATTCTATTCTATTCTATTCTAATCCAATTTAATCTAGGTTTTTCTGCTACAGGAGATCTGCTAGCGGCATCTGATGTTTTCTTTGCACATAAAATGTTTTGCACAACCAGGTGTAGCTAGAATCTACACCTTGTCCCGCTTGGAGGGACAAGTTACCTGGGAAATTTTATGAGTTACATTTGCCCAATGAGTCCTATCACTAGCACCAGAGCGCTGGCAAAATTGAAGTTTTGTCTCGGTCAACATTTATCACTATTCCTGTTAAGAATTTATTTACTCTCCTCCTTTTTCCTCTAGGCCATGGTAATAAAGGCAGCTCTTCGTAACAAGGATCTCGGGAGGGGAGAGATAATACTTTTAATTAGTGTAGAGTGTTTGTATCATCTTCTCCGAGATGTTTGTGAGAGGAACGATCAAGTATTTTCACCTCCTTCCAAGCAAAATAACCTCCAGTCGATTCCTTGGGGCGGATACTTCAACATTTCCCTTTCCTTCCCTAGGGAAGTGATGAATATGCAATTGACTCCCTTGCCAAATACATCCATAGTGCATCGTTTGTGTACAGAGCAATAAGATGGAGAAACTACCATATTTTTGGAGGATAAGACACACTTTTTTTCCCCTCAAAAAAAAAAAAAAAAGGCTGAAAATCTGGCTGCGTCTTATATACTGAATACAGCATTTTTTTGCTCCCGAAACCCCCCCCCTTCACCAAAATGGCCATGCATAGCCTATAGGAGGCCTTCAGAGTGCTCCTGGGGACTGGGGAGGATAAAAGTTAGCAAATAAGGGGCTGCTTTTTTGTCCCCCCAGTCCCCAGGAGCACTCTATAAGCCTCCTAAAGGCTATTCATGCCCTTTTGGGGGGGGGGGGGAAACGAGCCCATTTTTGCGAAAAAGGGGTCATTTTGGGGAGGTCTGAAGAATGCAAAAACTTTTTTTTTAAATTTGCCTCCTCAAAATCTTAGTGCGTCTTATACTCCGGGGCGTCTTATACTCCGAAAAATACGGCATCCCTGTGTCTCTTAACTCATTCTGCTGAAATCTTTCCACCTGACGAAACTTCCCAATGAAAACGTGAACAAATGGTAAAATAATATGGCTTCTAGCCCAGTGGTGGGATTCAAATAATTTAACAACTGGTTCTCTGCCCTAATGACTAGCTGGGTAGGCGGGACTCGGTGATCATGTGACTGAGTGTGCATGGCCAACTCAATGTCACTTACATAGATGGGCACTTCACCTTAGCTGTTACAATGTAATAAGGGTTAAACTGGAGAGGCAGTTTCTGTAAGCAGGGCAATAAAGATTAGGCTAGAAACAACACCAGAATGTTTCCTTCCTGCCTTCCTTACAGGATTAGCCCTGTAAAGTGGGAAAAAACAAAAGGTGATTTCTTCCAACAACTGATTCTTCAAAATACTTAGAAAATTAACAACCTGTTCTCCCAAACAGGTGTGAACTGGCTGAATCCCACCACTGCTTCTAGCCCTTACCACCAGCACCATCAACTTCTGAAAAATGTGATTATCAGGAAATATTTCATCACTCATCTGTGCAACTTCCCCATTTTCGAAAAGAACATTTGGTTAGGCAAGGTGTCAGTTAATAACTTTTGTCCCTGAGTTTGCAGTAGCAATCACATCAGGTAACTGATTCAGCAGGATTCGATAACTTCTTTATGTACACAATCACACATAAGGCATATATACAATACTCATGCTGGTTCTTCCAACATGGTAGCAAATACAAGCAAACACACGCAGAGGAGAGAACTGTTTCACTTTTAGTTTTGAGCAGCAGACTAGTTTAGAGCTCAGCACAGACTCAGAGCTCCAGAGCTAAGCCATGCCCAGGGTCCAAACTGTTTCAGCTCCCATTGGCTGACCTTGTTACTAAGCCCTATTCCAGTTCATGAATATACTGTATTTACACTGACAGGCCCATGATTTAGTCTTTTTATATGCTTTCAGCCTAGATGGCAGCAATAGTGATAGTACTTCACAGTATTTTACAGCCCTCTCTAAGCAGATTGTGGAGTTGGCATCTTACCCCCAACAATCTAAGTCATCATTTTACCAATTTCAGAAGGATGGAAGGCTGAGACAACTTTGAACCAACTCAGGATTGAACTTCTGGAAGTCGGCAGAATTCATCTGCAATACTTCATTCTAAGCATGGGGAGGGAAGGGAGGGAGGGAGGGAGGAAGGGCAATAGCACTAGCACTTAGACCTATATACTTATATACTGCTTCACAATGGTTTACCTTCTTCTCTAAGCAGTTTATAGAGTCAGCATCTTGCTCCCAACAATCTGGGTCCTCATCTTACTGACCTCGGAAGGATGGAAAGCTGAGTCAACCTTGAGCCAGTCATGATCAAACTGCTGGCAGTTGGCAGAGTTAGCCTGCAATTCTGCATTCTAACCACTGTGTGGGAAGGAAGGAAGGAAGGAAGGAAGGAAGGAAGGAAGGAAGGAAGGAAGGAAGGAAGGAAGGAAGGAAGGGCCATAGTAACACTGTGGTGAGAATGCCATATTGCAGGCTAATTCACTGCCCACAGCCAGGAGTTCGATCCTGACTGGCTCAAGGTTGACTCAGCCTTCCATCTTTCTGAGGTGGGTAAAATGAGGACTCAGATTGTTGGGGGCAATAGGCTGACTCTGTAAACCGCTTAGAGAGGGCTATAAAGCAGTAAATACAGTAAGGCTAAGTTCTATTGCTAGTCCTCCCTCCCTTCCATCCATCCATCCATCCATCCATCCATCCCTCCCATGGGGGCACAGTGGTTAGAATTCAGCATTGCGGACTGACTCTGCTGACTGCCAGCAGTTCGAATCTCACCAGGTTCAAGGTTGACCCATCCTTCCATCCTTCTGAGGTGGGTAAAATGAGGACCCAGATTATTGGGGGCAAGAGGCTGACTCTGTAAACTGCTTAGAGAGGGCTGTAAAAGCACTACAAAATGGTATATAAATCTAAGCGCTATTGCTATTTTGCCTGGGATGGCTTAATTTGGACACACACACACACACACCTCCTTTTTAATCACTTGTTTCAGGGTTCTTCCCTTTTCCGGGGAAGGATTTAGGAATTATTGTTCTTTCGGCGTAATCTTCCCAGAAATAGCAAAAATAAGATGGTTAAATATGAACATGGAAAAAAAATAGGTATTTCAGATGTCTTATGACTTTTTAAACCTATTAATTAGACAATGGGGGAAACGTGTTTTCAGGCTGCTGATCTTCTCCCTCGCACTTACCTCGCACACTCACCCTCCCTGCTTAATCCCCACAAAATTTCAAATTTATGCACATTAGGAACGTAGCAAATGTAGCTGCTAAGAATTCTGGCCAGTTGTAGTAGAAATTAGCTATAATCCCCCTAAAATGAAGTAAGCTTAGGTTTCTAATGCTTCTTTACAGCAATGGACAAGCAGGAAGGTAGGTTTTTGCTTCAAAAATCAATCCCTCCCTTCTCAATTTAAATTCCATTTTTACCAAAGGTATCAAGGATCCCTTTTTATTATCGGCTTGCTTTTTATTCTGCCCACAGGGATCTGGTATGAAATGGTACATTTGGAATTCATACAATAGGGGGGGCACTCCAATCCGCTATTTGCTCTGTGTCAGGGTTCCAAGTCACACCCCCAATGAAAGAAGAGGACTTAGATGTCTCGTTTATTTGTTTATTTGTATTTTTGGCTTTTCTCACCATGATAGGGAAGATGGTTTACTCATTTAGGAGTAAAGAAATGTAAAATATACTATAGAACAGAATAGCAGTTGGAAGGGACCTTGGAGGTCTTCTAGTCCAACCCCCCTGCTTAGGCAGGAAACCCTACACCACCTCAGACAAATGGTCATCCAACATCTTCTTAAAAACCTCCAGTGTTGGAGCATTCACAAGTTCTGGAGGCAAGTTGTTCCACTGATTAATTGTTCTCACTGTCGGGAAATTTCTCCTTAGTTCTAGGTTGCTTCTCTCCTTGATTAGTTTCCACCCTTTGTTTCTTGTTCTACACTCAGATGCTTTAGAGAATAGCTTGACTCCCTCTTCTTTGTGGCAGCCTCTGAGATATTGGGACAATGTTATCATGTATTTTCATATATCTACTGTATATTTTCATCTTCCTCAGAAGATCATTATACTGCCATTTTATGAACTCTTTCAGGTAAGTAGAAAAAAGAAAAAACATGCAGGTCTACCCCAAAAGGAAGAACTACTGATTTCCACGGGGTTTATTCTCAGACAATTATTTATAATATTGCAACTGAGATTTATAGTGCTTTGGATATAGACCAATCTGTCAACTGTGCCAAGTCTCCAGCATCCATTCATTTTAAAACTGTTCCCCAAATGCAAACAGCGGTGTCTATTTATCATTCGGTGAATGAAGTAAACCATTGCTTCACGGTTTCCTTTCATTGAATTAATTCAGAATAGAGCTGGAAGGGACCCTGGAGGTCTTCTAGTCCAGCCTCCTGCTCAAGCAGGAGATCCTATACCACTGTGATGGCGAACCTATGGCACGCATGCCACAGATGGCACATGGAGCGATTTCTTAGGGCATGTGAGGCATTTCCCTGTCAGCTCCAGAGAGAATGTGCGGACTGGCCAGCTGATTTTGGCCTTCATATTTGGCTGGTTTTTGCCTTCCAGAGGCTTCCCTGAAGCCTCCAGAGGGAGAAAAACAACCCCATGCACAAACCGGAAGTTCAGGAATGGACTTCCGGTTTGCGCGTTGGGCCATTTTTCTCCCTCCAAAGGCTTCAGGAGGCTTCCCTGAGGCCTCCGAAGGGAGAAAAATGGGACTACACGCAAACCGGAAGTCAGAAAATGGAGTGTTTCCGGCCTCTGGGAGGCTTCCGGGTGGGTAGAGGGGCCGTTTTCATCCTCCCCAGGTTCCTAGAAAGTCTCTGGAGCCTGGGGAGGGTGAAAAACGAGTCCATTGTGCCATCGCGCACCAAAAGCATGGCGAGGGGAGGTCACGTGTGCATGCGCAAGGGAAAGCACATGCACAGGGGGGGGCGCATAGAATTATGGGTGTGGGAAAGCACGCACACAACCTCCCCCGCACTCCCCCTGCTTTTGGCACGTGATGGCAAAAAGGTTAGGCATCACTGCTATACCATTTCAGAGAGGTGGCTGTCCAGTCTCTTCTTAAAAACCACCAGTGATGGAGCACCCACAATTTCTGGTGGCAAGTTGTTCCACCGGTTAATTGTTCTCACTGTCAGGAAATTTCTCCTTAATTCCAGGTTGCTTCTCTCCTTGATTAGTTTCCATCCATTGCTTCTTGTTCTGCCTTCAGGTGATTTGGAGAATAGTTTGACTCCCTCTTCTTTGTGGCAACCCCTGAGATATTGGAACAATGCTATCATGTCTCCCCTAGTCCTTCTTTCTCTTAAGCTAGACATACCCAGTTCCTGCAACTGTTCTTCATATGTTTTAGTCTTCAGTCCTCTAATCATCTTTGTTGCTCTTCTCTGCACTCTTTCCAGAGTCTCAACATATTTTTTTACATCGCATAATAGAGATGGTCATTTCACATCCATGTGGCTTCATGTTAATTCCTGATCAGTTCTTCTTATCACATGCAGGCTTTAAAAATAATAGCTTGAAGTGTATACTCCCACACACCTTTTCGATTATATAACTCTGGGTTTTAAAACAATACAACTGAAATATGTATGTATGTATGATATGATATGAGATATACCAATTTGCTTTATTACCTTCTGGGAGGAGGCTTTGCTGTATCTTGCAAAGCAGAACAACTAGATTCTGTAGTAGCTTTACACCACATAGTATCAAGCTTGTGAACACTCAAGACTCCTTTTTCCACTATGTACTCAAAATGGACTATGAGATGTATAGCCTTTTGAAAATGGGCCTCAGAATTTGATTTTTTTAAATTATATGCTAGTTTGTTCACAGAACAAAACAACAACAAAAGTTCTGAAAAATGTTGCATTGATTTTTGCAAGGCAACACGGCTTCCAATCAAGCCAACTGTATAACCACATTAAAGCAGAACACTTAATAACTTGATTTTCTCAGCTCACCCACAGTGAAACTGGAAGTATACCACCAACACTAATGACAAGAGGGGAATTCCTGATCTCCTCGCATTATTCATCTTTTCACGGAATGGTTTCGGATATAATAGTGTTATACACTTAGTACATAAGAATAACTAAAGCCGTATCCATAATTCATACGAAATGATAAAAGGGGGTGGGATGGGGAAAACAGCCTCCTCCTACCTACATATTTCTCTCGTGCCATTTTATACAACTAAATTATTAACATTTAAGTCAGCTCACTTAACGGTAGGAATAAATGCAAATTAAGTAGGGAGACTAATATATACAATTCATGTTTCTAAAGAGTGCTCCAAAGCCACTTGACAGTAAAATATTTGCTCTAATATGAAAAGAGTGGTGTACTTTTTTAGACCTTTGTATAATTGACCTAGAAGGAGTATCTTTTCAGCTTGGCAGAATTAGTCTCTTTGTCACCATAAAAGTACACAAGATTTATTCCTATTGTCTCTTTGTTATTTATAATTCAAAAGAACATTAGTAGATGTAGGAGTCAGTGAGGCCTTCGGAATGAAATCTGTATGGAAAATAAATACAGTCGCACGTTTTTCCTCATCACTCTTCCCAAAAGACTGCATGAAAGCTTGAGCACTTCCTTAAATGGAGGTGTCATGCCCCTGCCAGAGTCTGAATCTGTGGGAGAAGATGAGCTGAAATAAGAGCCAACTGTTGTGGTCCGCCAGTGGCCTACAGAGCTGGCAGCAGATTTGGTCAGTGAGGAGGTTGGGGAGGAGCATGTGCGAGTCCTGGAGCCTGGGGAAGGCTCGGACGAGGGCTCTGCATCCTGGGCTGTCTGGTAGTTATGTGCTGCCTCAGAAGCCTCCGGAGCCTGACATCAGCGAGGCAGAAGAACAGGGGGAGCCTGTTCCCAGTGTGCGCATGCGCAGAGTTGCCAGAAGGCAAGAACAATTGAGAAAAAAAGGGGTGACTCAGGAGTAAGGCTTGGAAATGATTGTCCCCTCCCATAAGACATAAAAGAGGAACAAATGGACGTGAGCCTTTGCAGGAAGCAATTAGTTCATCTGGTCGGTTCAAGCTCTGAGAACTTCTGTTTGACTCTGTGCTACGTTTGGCCTTATAAAACTAATTGGCAATTAAGTCTCTGGCAGCGTTTCAAGCTTTCCATCCTTCCGAGGTCGGTAAAACGAGGACCCAGATTGTTGGGGGCAAGATGCTGACTCTGTAAACCACTTAGAGAGGGCTGTAAAAGCACTATGAAGTGGTATATAAGGCTAAGCGCTAGAGCTATTGTTATGAGAAGCAAAAGGAAAATTAACCAAGAAAGTCCAGTCACTTTTTGGAGAAGCCCCTTGGGGACAACCATGAACGGGATGAGTGAGAATCTCCATAGGCATTCTTCTCCAAAATTGCCTATAGTAGCTTTTTGTTGTAGGAGCATTTCTTCATGGATGGGATCCAGGAGTCGGATTCAGCCAGTTCAGACCGGTTCAGGTTAACCAGTAACTCCAACGATCAGCTGAGTGTGAACTGGTTCACCCAGACAATCACGTTTACCCACCCGCCTGCATACTTTACTTACCTATATCCTCTCAGCCAGAGGTGAGTTCCTACCTGTTTGGCCCGGTTCAGCTGAGTAGGTAGTAACTCGGCCGGCCACACCCCCAAACCATTTCTATCGGCAATGCCACAGGTACCCCCATCTTGTTTTTTTTCTTTTTCTTTACTACTACTATATTTTACTACTACGCATGCGTGTGTAGCGTGCAAGAAGCACATGCACAAAGTGAGTCCCTCAGCAAACCGGCAGTAACAGAAGTTGGAACTCCTCTCAGCTGATTAGTGCGGCAGAGTGGCTTGCCACGCCTCAGCTGTGTTACTCTCCAAGAAGTAACATGGAAGGTAAGCTTCGGTAAAAATGCAAAAACACATGATCATCGAACAGGTTGTTAAACTGGCAGGATGCCCCCATTGATGGGATCTTAGTCAGACTGCAACCAGTTTGCCATAACTAATACTACACCCACTTCTGCACATTTTTACCCTCCATGCTCTGCAGAGAAGCATAACTTTCCTAATCTTATTTTTTTTCAAACATTTTTTTTTATTTTTAAACAAAGAAGTACAGACAAACATAAAACATAAAACCATCTTCCCTTTTCGTACAGTGTGTCGATTGGTTACAAAACTTTTGTTCATCCTCACCATAGTCTTCACTTAACAATTTATATAGAAGCTCGTATTATCAATCTGATATACAATTATTACCATTATTAAACATTTATTTGACTATAACTATCATTACTTCATTTTATTTGAGTTATTCCAAATTTTGAGTAAACTTATATTATGGCATTTCGTTACATCATCCTAAATCCATCCAGTAGTAATACATCTTTATAAAATTCTTTGTCTAACCATTAATAATATAAGTCCCATGTTTTATAAAATTGTTTATCTTTAGTTACAAAACTTTTGTGCATCCTCTGCATAGTAACTTTCCTAATCTTATTTGTTCTCCCTTCGGTTGGGCATAACACTACCATGTGGCCTTTACAGGACAAGTAGGGTACAGTTCAAAATATATCATCTCCTCTTGAGCTAATGCTGCAGACAATTGAAAATTTAATGACTTTTTTTTTAAGATTAAGCTCTATATTTTCGCTGCTGAGACAAGATATACATAATTTATATCTTGTTTAAGAAACTCCCAAAGGTGTTTCCCCGAGATAAGGGATCCTTACTTCTTATACCTGTTATTTTTTCTTGTAGCGTAAGGTATAGGTGCCTGTGCCTTAAAAATAAGTCTACGAACATTACTTAGGATGGCATTTAGTCATATTTTAATGCTTTCTCTTTGCCTTGAGCTCAGGTCGATGGGTTGCAGGCCAAATTGGAAGGTTTATGCTGTTTATTTGATGAGCAGTAAGGATCAGCGTGGTTCAGATAACCCAGGGCCCTAGCAACCTATTAGTACGGTTTGTAGATTTAAATTGTATTAGAGTATGAAGCATCATTTACTGCTCAAGCAGACTAGGTGCTGCAAGAAACCATGTATGAAAACATCTACACACAGGAAAACCTGCTTCAGGGCATATTGCTGGGTTGTTGGTGATGGCGTTTTCCAGAAGTTGGAGATATATATTGGAATCTCATGACGGGGAAGAACTAATTTAGCGTATCTCTGAATCCGATCAGTCAAATGCTCTGTTTTGCAAAGCAGAGAAAACTTTCATCTGGAACCAGTCTGAATTTCGCCCCAAACCTGTTTGAATTTTCACCCTTCCAATCCCACTCAGTCCAACAATTATTGAGTTTTCAACACTTTTTTTGTATCTTTTTGGACGGCACCTCTGATGGCCAAATATGGCTTTTTCAGGCTCGTGCCTCGGTGTGCATATTTTCCAATGAAACACACCGAGACAAGAAGATCATTTTATTACAATTTATCAGAATATTCAGACAAAAGGGATTCAAAGAGGGAACCTCGATCTTTAGCCTACATCCCCTTTTATAGTTAACATAACAAAGAAACCTGAACGAGGAAAGTTGATTGGACAGGATAATAACATACATGTTTATTAAAATGAGGTCTGAAGGGGAATAAATTGTAAGGAGAAAGGTTGTTTAGGGTTCACAAGAGATAAGCCAGACCCCAATTTGTACTAACAAACTTTTCTTATCAAGAAACCAGTGTCCAGCTTGTTTATCAATGGAGGAATGTTAAAAGCTAATAAATCTTGAACATCACTTTAAAAGAAAGAATATTAATCAGATTAAAATACAAACTATGTTACTTAACAAATAACAATACCCATGTTTTTTGCCCCTCACTTCCTACCATTGGAAAGGAGGTATAGAAGCCTAGTCAGCCGCACAAACAGACTGAAGGGCAGTTTTTATCCGTGGGCTGTCAGACTCCTGAATGTGAAATAACATCATAACTACGCAGTACGATGTCTAGTTTAATGAAAAGAAGGACATGGGGAGACATGATAGCAGTGTTTCAATATCTCAGGGGCTGCCACAAAGAAGAGGGAGTCAAACTACTCTCCAAAGCACCTGAGGGCAGAACAAGAAGCAATGGGTGGAAACTAATCAAGGAGAGAAGCAACCTAGAACTAAGGATTCCTGACAGTTATGGCTTTTTATTCATTCTCATAGTACAAAGTTTTGCCACTCTTAATATTGAAGAAGAGATGTTGCTATTTTAAATAATATCGTCTAAGATAACCATTTGATTTGTTACCTTCACTTGCCATGAAAAGTTTCTTTTTCTTTCCTGCTTAAGCAATCACTCTGCTGGTTGTGCAGTTTTCAGTAATGTTTTTTAAAAATTACAGATTTCTGAAATGTGAATTTGATGGCATTATGGCATTTCTTGAACCCCTAAAGTGCTTTGAGCAGGTCTAAAAATATGTAGCATTGTGAAGGAGGCTATTTTTGTTAAATGTCAGAACGATGAAACAGGAAAAATAAAAGCTCTTTAAATTCGATCCCCTATGGAAAAAATTTCAAAATTTCAGAAATATTGCCAGTTGCCTTAATGTTATCAATATTAATTAGAAGTAGAAAATAAATGAATGGGTGTATTCAAGTGATCGACAAAGGAACTCGACCATAAAGTCATTGTGGCTTCTTTGATAGATTCCTATTCTGTCCCATTTGATTTATCATTGTCTCTATAATTTCTCTGCAACTGAAGGTAGTGAAAATACCATTTTTGTGTTGCATTTGTGCTGATAAATAAATAAAGGGAAGCTAGCATAGATCTATTTCAAGCTATTTAGCTCTCGTCAGCTAGCCATAACCTTACTGGGATTTGAACCTGTGCTGTTTTACATGTTAGGCAGTTGTATTAGCCTCTAAGCCACAAGCTCTCCTCCCTTATCAGCTGAGCTGAGGAAAATGGACACAAAAATGGTTTTCTGCCTGGAAGATTCCTAGGGTGGAACTGAAAGGCAAAAGGGAAGCAGTATGCTTCCTCCCATATTTTGGCACACCAGGTGCTTTGACATAACACTTAATTATTTCCTCGGCTAAGCAGATAAGGGAGGAGTGCTTGTGGCTTAGAGGCTAATACAACTGCCTAACATGTAAAACAGCCTGGTACACAGATGACTTATCACTGGAGAAAAAATACTGTGGGGGTAAGACACCCCTAACACCTGTCGGGGTGTGGTGTTTTGTTATTATGCAGCCTGTTGTGCCTTAAAATGGCTTCTACTTTACTGCCATAAAATGGCTTCTACTGTACAGCACAGCGCAGCTGCCATGATAAGAGCTCCCTCTGGTAAGGGGGAAAATCCAACATTAGAAATGACGTTTGGTCCATGGAAGGAAGAGCCAATGTCGTGATGATACAATGTGTTCTCTCGACACTCCGAGACTGCCGTTGATTCTTTTGCCGCTGGACGGTCCATTTGTACCTAAACCGTCCCGCAGAGACAGTGATCAGGAAGATGAAGCCTTGCTGGTCTCAGGGACACTGCAAAGTCCCTGATTGACCCAAGGGAAGATCTTCAAGCCGGCGGTAAACAGGCAGCCCCAGGCTGATAAAGTTGGGATGGCTCAGGAAGGAAGGAAGTGAAAAGAAAAAGTGAGTCCATCTGGTGAGGTATTTTTTCTATTTTGAGAAAGACTGTCCAAAGAAACTTTTTTTAAAAGCCAAATTAAATCCTTAAGCAAAAGAATTAATCGGTGAAATTAACCTATATTGGATTGCTCTGGAAAGCTTTTTTCTTTTCTTTGTAACTATACTTGTCTTATGGTTCTCTGCATTTTATATTCTTTGTTCAAATTTCATGCTGATTTCTCTGCCTCTATTGGCTTCTTACCAGCAACATTTGGGTAGGATTTCAGTCTTATTGCCATATGGATCCGGAATCCAAGAAGACCCGAGGTTATGTACTATTTGGGGTTAAAAGAATTATTCCGCACTCGCTACGTGGAATTTTAAGAGGCTTCAACATAATCTGAATTTGGGGTGGGGTGGGGAATGAGTTAGAAACAGCAGTATCTTTTCTAGAGCTGTTTTGGTTTGGGGGAATGAGAAGCCGATGTAGATTTCTGAAACACGAAATAAGGTGGTTTTTTTTGCAGCTCTGTTGCAGCTTTTTTTTTAAACGTATAAAACTATACTATAATGCCAATAGCTGGAAAGCCCAAGAGTTTTTTGGTATGTCACTCTAGTTTTTCAGCATGAACTGGCTCATTGTTGAAGAATTATTTCACATACAATACCGCAGGGTTCCAAGTAACACCCCCAGCGAAAGAAGACTCCGAGATTCGAAATTTCTCAAAATTCCATTTTATTACAGATGTCCTATTGGCACATCTGGGAAAACCCGAATCTGAAAGGCTCAAGGTTTTCCCCACCCAAGTGAAAGTCCAAGTCCCTGCCCAGCACCCACATGTCCATCACATGGTCCAATCAGGCACTGTCCCAACTGGAGACGCCTCCCAGTCACGCCACTCAAGGTGCAGGGCAAGGTGTCCTTGACTCTCTGAGAAAGGAATGTTATTTTGACTATATATCTCGCATACTCCATATAATCCCCCCTCCCACTTTCCCACAGCACTAAATGTGGCAGGCCTGAAGGTCCAACGCAAAAGATGGCTTCCAGGCCTGACACTCTGCCTTTAGGTGATGTCGGGCCAGCTGAGGATGATGGCAGTTGTAGTTCACGGAGTCTCTAGGCCGTGAGACTCCTCTGGTCTTTAGGTAACGGAAGAACCATTTTTGCTCCTGGCACAAACTGGCACCCAAATTTTAAACCACACATCTGGAATAATAGAATTGCCTATCTTTGGCAATGCTGTCAAGATATTCTTTATTTTATCTGATTAGTCTCTTTTTTTGATTCCTATAAAATGTTGAAGGAGCTTGGTGGTGATTTTTGTTTTGTTTTTTGCAATGGCCAAGTCCTTGCCCAACCCCCACATGTCCATCACATGACCCAATCAGTCATCGTCCCAACTGGGGATGCCTTCTAGTCACCCCTTCCAGGTGTAGGACAAGATGTAGAATAGAATAGAATAGAATAGAATAGAATAGAATAGAAGAGAAGAGAAGAGAAGAGAAGAGAAGAGAAGAGAAGAGAAGAGAATTATAAAGTAGAGTGGAGTGGAATGGAATGGAATGGAATGGAATAGAATAGAATAAAGAATGAATAGAATAGAATAGAATTATAAAGTAGAATGGAATGGAGTGGAATGGAATGGAATAGAATAGAATAAAGAATGAATAGAATAGTATTATAAAGTAGAGTGGAGTGGAATGGAATGGAATAGAAAAAACAGAATAGCACAAAATAAAGAATGAATAGAATAGAATAGAATAAAATAGAATAGAATTATAAAGTAGAGTGGAGTGGAATGGAATAGAATAGAATAGAGTAGAATAGAATAAAGAATGGATAGAATAGAATAGAATAGAATTATAAAGTAGAGTGGAGTGGAGTGGAATGGAATGGAATAGAATAGAATAGAATAGCACAAAATAAAGAATGAATAGAACAGAATGAGTTCTTTATTGGCCAAGTGTGATTGGACTATATATCTCCCATGCTCCATATAATCCCTCCCTCCCATTTTCCCACAGCAGTAAATGTGGCAGGCCAGGAGGCCGAATGCAAAAGATGGCTTCCGGGCCGGACACAATAATGGTGAATATCTGTTGCTGGGGTGTAGGATGTGGTAGAAGATTTGTTCCCCGAGTTTATGGGTCGGTTTCCAAACATTTCATTACCAGGCTAGGTGACATCTTCAGTGGAGTTTAGGGGATCTCAATGTTGGTGTTCTTCTATTTATAAGGGCTCCAGGTTGGGTGTGTCACGTGAGGGTCTTATGATGGGTCAGGTACAGAGGTGGTATTCAGCCGGTTCGAACCGGTTCGGGCAAGTAGGTAGTAAGTTGGCCAGCCACACCCCTGAACCAGTTCTCTCAGTGGCACCATTGGCACCACCATCTTGTTTTTTGCTTCTGCGCATGCACAGAATTTTTTTTAAAGTACTGAGCATATGCGCATCAAGCGCGCATGGATGCTACTCCCTGTCCCTGAGGGAACAGGGAGTAGCAGCAGCCAGAACCCACCCCTGAGTAGGGCCCACTCACCCAACCGCCCGGTCTCTATGCTGTCCTATTTAGTCACATTTTTGAGGTCGGGCACATGCACAGAAGGCACACGTGTGAGCAAAGCCAGGTGCATTTGCTGAAGGCACACACATGCGTGAAGTGTGCATGTATGTGTGCAACAAACTGGTGGTAAAAATACTGTATTTTTAAGGCTATAAGGAGCACCGGAGTATAAGACGCATCATGATTTTGAAGAAGTAAATTTAAAAAATGTTTTTGCACTCTGCAGGCCTCACAAACCCTCTGCATGCCTGATTTTTTGCAAAAAAGAGGAGGCATACAGAGCTGTGGGAGGCTTGTAGAGTGCTCCTGGGGGCTGCTGGGGGGGGGAATCAGCAAAAAACGGCCCATTTTTCATAAAAATGGCCCATTTTTTGCAAAAAAAGAGGACATGCAGAAGGTTTGGGAGGCTTGTAGAGTGCTCCTGGGGGCTGGGGGTGGGTGGGGCAAAAACGGTCTGGTTTTTGCTCATTTTTGCCCTCCCCAGCCCCTCAGGAGCACTTTGCAAGCCTCCCAAACCCCCTGCACGTCCATTTTTGCAAAGGGGGTGGGGTTTCAGTAAGCCAAAAATGCTGTATTCAATGTATAAGACACACCTAGATTTTCACCCTCTTTTTGGGGGGAAAAGGGTGCATCTTATACTCTGAAAAATACGGTAAGTGAAACCCTCCACTGGTCAGGTGTGAGCCATGAGTCTTGTGATGGGTCTTGTGATAAGGAGTTTCCAATTAGGCAACTTTGGTCTATCCATATTTTCCATATTGGGCAACAATTCCCATTCTGTGAAATTTCCATCCTTAAAAAAGGAAAAGGAAGAACCAGCCGTTAATTTAGTGCATTGGATCCAAGAGCAGAAGGGGAATTCACACTCCCATCCACTTTCGGTGGTTAAATAAACTCCTGTTTTATTTATTTTCTTCTGGGGGAAAAAAAAGACATTGTATGAGTAAAGTAGCAGAAATATCCTTAAACAACAGCTTTTGTCCCGGGGGTTTCCTGGAGGCAGGAACTGTGAGTGACAGCTCCTAGGACATGGGGGAGGAATCAGTGCACATCAGCCCTTTTCAACAGGCCTAAGACAGGAAAACAATCTTTAAACTACCTCCTTTATCTTCTACTGTAAGTGAAGCCACCCACTAAAGATTGCATTTCATTTTATTTTAGAGATTATATTATATTATATTACATTTTAGAGATTGCATTTTATTTTATTATTTTATTTTATTTTATTTTAATGAGTGTATTTTATTTTAAATTTTGTATTTTCTTTTAGGGATTGTATTTTTCTTTTCCCCTTTCCTTTCCCTCCCCCTTCCTTCTCCTCCCCTCCCCTCTCTATTTTTCCTTCACTTCTCTATTTTTCCTTTCCTTTCCTTTCCCTTCCCTCCCTCTTTTCTCCTTTCCTTTCCTTTCCTTCCCTCTCCTCCCCTCCCCTTCCTGTTTTCCCTTCCCTATTTTCCCTTCCCCTTCCTCCCTCTTTTCTCATTTCCTTTCTTTTCCTTTCCCTCCCCCTTCTCTCCCCTCTCCTCCCCTCCCTCCCCTTCTTATTTTTCCTTCCCTTCCTATTTTCCTTCCCTTCCTCTTTTCTTCCTTCCCTTCCCTTTCCCTCCCCTCTCTCCTCTCCTCTCTTGCCTTCTCTTGTCTCTCATTGTCTTCCTTCCTTCCTTCTTTCTTTTCCTTTCCCTTCCCTCCTCCCCCTCTCCTCCCCTTCCTATTTTTCCTTTGCTTCCCTTCCCCTCCTCTCCCGTGCTGCAGCCACAGGGTGAGGCGGGGTGGTGGTGGACCTGCCCCTTGTGCTCCTCACCCGCTTACCTCAGGGACCCCATAGCCAGGCCATCCACGCCCCAACAAGTGCCTTGAGGTGACAGCACCAACAACTATGTGTTGCAGGAGCCCACGTGGCCGTTGGCTACTTCTTCTGCTTGCTCGCTGCCACCATGGAGCAGGAGGTTGAGTGGTCTGTTGGTGCCGTGGCCATGAGATGAGGCATGTGTTGGGGCATGGATGGCCTTGCTGTAGAGGTCCTGAGGTAAGCCAGTGTGGTGGGGCACGTGGGCAGCTCCATCTCCCCCGCCTCGTGACAGCGGTGCACGGTGCACTGTGCAGACTCCTGCCCCACCATAAAAAATAACACACACACACCCAATATAAAGACATGATGGCGAACGTATGGCACACATGCCACAGGTGGCAAGCGTAGCCATTTGTTAGGGCACGCAAGGCATGGCCCTGTCAGCTCCAGCTGACTTCAGCCTTCTTTTGAGGCTGTTTTTTTTTTTTTTTTTTTGCCTCTGGAGCCTTCAGGGAAGCCTCCTGAAGGCTCCGGAGGGCGAAAATCGGCCCTAGGGACCAACAGGAAGTCACCATTCCCGAACTTCCGGGTTCCCCGTAGGTCTGTTTTTCATCCTCCGGAGGCTTCAGGGAAGCTCCTTAAGCCTCTGGAGGGCCTTCGAAGGGGTTGGGGGGGCTGTTTTCACTCTCTCCAGGCTTCTAGAAAACCTCTGGAGCCTGGAGAGGGTGAAAAAACTTGCCAAAAGCAGGGGGCTTGGTCATGCGTGCATAGCATTATGGGTGTGGCATTCCCACACACGACCTTCCTGCACTCACTCCGCTTTGGGCACAGTAGCCAAAAAAGATTAACCATCACTGCTCTAGAGCTTATTTTGGGACCCAAAAGAAAATAAGACCACATCTTATTTTTGGGGAAACATATGAAAGATTTCTCTATTTTGGCATGAAATCATCTTCCCTCCATTTTGTAATAGCATTTTCTTCCCCCATAATGTTTAAATCTTTTTTTAAAAACTTTATTCTCCCTTCGTACCAAATACCCTACTGGTTCCTCCTCCTTTTTAGCCGGAGATCAAACAAATAAACGAAATAAAAGATTAATCAAATCCCCATGAAGCTCATGTAAAAGTAATAGCATATTGATCTTTTTATCCGGTATTGATTACCGTGAACAATACTGAAAATGTCTTTAACATATAGGAGTGTCCCATAAGAATTTCACTTTTAAGCAAGTAAAGAACACGTAAGAAGTACCATTTTGATCTGCTTTAAAATTCCCTGCTGTCTGCCATCTGTAGAAACAAGCCACAATAATCACTTCAGTACTTGTACAAAAGGCTTTAAAAAAAAAGAAACAAAACTTTGATGATGATGAAGATGAAGATTGAAAATTGGTTTCCCCTTAGCAGTTTGGAGGAATATCATTAGTCACAAAGAAGCAGGTGAATTTACTGTAGGAACACATAATTGAGAACAGTTTGAAAAGCCTTCAACATCATAAGTGCAAAATGTATTCAAAGCTTTTAAAAACTATTCCCAAAGCAACATTTTGATATGTTTTTCAGGGGTACCATTAGAGAGAATTGAAGTTAGGCAACGGTTTAATTCCCCGCAAGGGAATTACTATTCTAATTTTACTATTCTAAAATTTTCCTTCACTAATGTGTTGTAATTTAAGAAGGGACTTATACAGTGGCTCTCAACCTTTCCTTCACCACTGACCGCCTTCTGTGGCTGTGGACCATGGCCACGGGCACCCAAAATTTAACTCAAGATTTAAATCATAACATATCTTCAAGCCTTCACAGGCTCTCTGAGATGACACCAAGCACATCACCGGTCTGTGGACCAGAGGCTGAGACACACTGAATTAAAACCTTCTTATTTATATAGTATAGGTGGTACCTCACTCAATCAGTGACGTGCAGTCAGGGGAGGCAGAGCCTCACCGCTCTCATCATGAAAAAAAAAACATTACTCTGGGAAGCCGCGAAAGTGGCTGGGAGAGGCGCGCGGCTTGGTTTAGCCTCCCTGGACATCGCAGCAGCAGCCCCAAGTGCGCCGATCTCGCCATTTCTTGCATCGGGTGAGCCCGGGATCCTTGCAAGGGGAATGGGACCACGTGTGCAGGAGGCTCCTCAATGCCAGCCTCAGATCAGCGCAGCCGCTGTCCCCTTCATGTTGGCTCAGGAAGGAGGGGAATGGGACCATGTGTGCAGGGGAAAGGGACCGTGGCTCGCGCTGATCTGAGGCTGGTGCTGAGGAGCCTCCTGCACAGGTGGTCCCATTCCTCTTGCAAGGATCCTGGGCTCGCCCGATGCAAAAAATGCCTAGGTAACATCATCAGTGCTGGAAGGGAGTGGGGGGGGGGGGGAAGGAGGAGAAAGGAGAAGTTTCTCTTCTCAGAAATGTCTTCTCAGTGGAGCTGTGGCAGCCTGCCTGTCCCTTTCTGACATTTCTGAGAAGAGAAACTTCTCCGGTCGGGCTGCGCCCATGCGATGGGAAAAACCACGCGGTTTGATGACGTCACCAGCCTCACCAGCCATAAACCTCACCGCACATCACTGCACTCAATAGTAGTAACTGTGAGAGGGATCTTGGCGTTCTAGTGGGTAACCATTTAAATAGGAGCCAGCCGTGTGCAGCAGCTGCCAAAAAAGCCAACACAGTTCTAGGCTACATCAACAGAGGAAGAGAATCAAGATCACGTGAAGTGTTAATACCACTCTATAATGCCTTAGTAAGGCCACACATGGAATACTGCATCCAATTTTGGTTGTCACAATGTAAAAAAGTTGTGGAGACTCTAGAAAGAGTGCAGAGAAGAGCAACGAAGAGGATTAGGGGGCTGGAGGCTAAAACATATGATGAACGGTTGCAGGAACTGGGTATGTCTAGTTTAATGAAAAGAAGGACTAGGGGAGACATGATAGCAGTGTTCCAATATCTCAGGAGTTGCTACAAAGAAGAGGCAGTCAAGTTATTCTCCAAAGTACAAAGGAGAACATTATATTTGTAAATACTGAATAGACCGATTGTAAATATTTAAATTTATATTCTAGTATGTCTAAATACTAAAGACGTTGCCAGGATGGTTACACTGTGCCCAATGTTTTAATGTGTGCTTAATAAAAAACTTTTTAATTAAAAAGGGGCTCACCATCAATGCTGACATAATGCCTTTTCCCAGCCATTATTTTAATATTAACCAAGTGGCCTTTAGATCAGTGGTGAAATCCTCTGAAGTCTGCTACTGGTTCGGTGAGTCTGCTACTGAATGGATGCTTTGCGCACATGTGCGCCTGAGGAGTGCCCGCAGAGTTATGAAAAAGGAACATTTTGAAGCCTTCCGAGTCTGCAAAGGTAAGTAGAACAGCGAGGAGGGTGGGTGGGAAATCCACTGTGCCACACAATTTAGGTTAGCTAGAAAGCAGGAAATCCGACGATTCTAGCTAATATAAATTGCACATCATAGCTGATCGTTGCCCAGCTGATCTGGAAATACCGCTTCGCCTGAACCGGTAGCCTTTTTTTTTACTACCGGTTCAGTGAACCGGTCCAAACCGGTAGCATTTTCCCCTTGCTTTAGATCATCTAAGGCACAACTGAATGCTATGGATGCAGAAATATCATATTGGTGCTAGCAAGAGAACTAAAAATGCAATTTGGATGCCGTTCTCACCCATGATGGCTGCAGTTAATTTGACCTATTTGTTATGGGGTGGGTGGGTGGGTGGGGTGGGGGTTTCAGTTTTCCCTGCTCCTCCAATCTTGCCCTTTGTTTGATTTGAGTCGAAGCAAAGACCGTTTCCCTTGTGTGGCCATTTCCATTCTGGGGTCCTTACAATTCACTCTTCAATCTTGCAACGTGTAGGAGCTTAGTGTAATAAATGAGGCCATTTAGCAATCTGAAAGAATCCCTGGGTGACAACTGATTGCCTTTCATTGACTGGCTTTATTCCGGTGTAGGTTTCCTGACCTTGCTTTCGTGAATTCCTCTCAAGTGCATTTGAACAGTTTCGTCTAGATCAGGGGTGTTCAAACTTGGGAACTTTAAGACTTGTGGACTTCAACTCCCAGAATTCCCCAGCATGGCTGGCTGGGGAATTCTGGGAGTTGAAGTCCACAAGTCTTAAAGTTCCCAAGTTTGGACACCCCTGGTCTAGATGAAATGACTTTTGGCCAGCGTTGCAAGCCCAGGTGAAGTGCAAGGATGCAAACGGCCCCTGATTAGGTTTAGCCCTGCTCGATATCAGGAACACAAAACTTCTGGGAAGTTTGGGAAGATCAAGTACTGTGTGGAGGGTGTTGGAAAAAATATCCACCTGGTTCAGTTCCAAGCCTGGAGACAGACCCTGGAAACATGGAGGCTGATTGGAAAGATGGTTTAATGGTGAACAGAACCACCAGCATTCATAGTTCTGGGTAGCTGATCAAATGGAGTTGAGAGTGGGTGGATTTTATGCCTTCCCACCAAAATGGCCCCTATTTTTCTACTTGCATTTTCTACGTGCTTTCGAACTGCTACGTTGGCAGAAGCTGGGACAAGTAACGGGAGCTCACTCCGTTACGCGGCACTAGGGATTCGAACTGCAAACTGCCAACCTTCTGATCGACAAGCTCAGCATCTTAGCCTATGAGCCACCCACTACTAGACAAGGGACCCCCAATTTCTGCAACCCTTCTTCATATGCTTTAGCCTGCATCCCTCTAAACATCTTCGTTGTTCTTTTCTGTACTCTTTCCAGAGTCACAACATATTTTTTTATATATATCGCAGCCACCAAAACACACTTGAAACTTGCACGACTCCGGGTGATCCAGACAGCTGTGAATTTTGGGCCGTAGGGAGAGAAATGAGATCACCACAAACAAATCCAGGGACCATCCTTGGTTTTAGTCTTCCACCTTTTCGCTCTGTCTGTTTAAATCTGGCTTGCTCAACAATTTCAGAAAAGCTACCAAACGGGAACGAACAAAATTGCTTACCCTGGCTAAGGAAAGTACATGGAGTAGGAACTTATTTGAGAACAACACTCTCGAGGGAGGCGAATTTGCTTTCCACCATCAGCAACGCTAATGGTATGGATGAAGAAAGGCTCCGTTGGTGATAGGGGGCTATTAGACTGAACCTGGACTTGAAAGATTCAGCCAGACAGCGGTCAAGCATCACTGCTTTTGATCCTGTGCTGTGGAAGCCAGCGAAAGCTGCTTACTTAGAGCTCTGAAATTCACCCAAGCAGAGAAGAGGAGAAACACACCAAAGCAGGAAGTACATTGCAGCTGAAGCTCCCAATAAAATAAGATCATTTTTTTGGGTGTATACGAACCAGTGGTGGGTTTCAGATTTTGTTGCCATCGGTTCGGCATGTGCGTGCCCACTCACTTTACACGCGTGTGTCCGCTTTGCACAACTACTGACCTTTATCAGACTTGGAGAGCGGCCAGGCTGATATCTTCTAAACGCCACTCTCTAGCAGACAATACTTGGCAAGAAGTCAGGAACAGATCTTCACCCTAATGAATTGAACTAATTGTTTCCTGCAAGCTCCCCTCCACTTTCGGTCCCTCTTTTATTCCCTATGGGAGGGGCCATTCACTGTCCACCTGTGGCTTTACTCCCAAGTTGACCCTTGTTCCTTAGCTGTTCCCTTCTCCTGGCAACTCTGCACATGCACACACTGGGAACAGGCTTCAGCTGTTTTTCTGCCCCACTGATGTTCAACTCCAAAGGCAGCTGATAACTGTCAGAAGGCCCTGGCCCCATCTCTGTCTCTGACACAGAGCCTTTATCAGAGCCTTCCCCAGACTCCAGGACTGGCCCAGGTTCCTCCCCAACCTCCTCACTGTCTGAGTCTGCCACTGGCTCCACTCGGCCACTGCCAGGCCACAACAGGACAAGAAGCAACAGATGGAAACTTATTAAGGAGAGATCTAACCTAGAACTAAGGAGGAATTTTCTGACAGTGAGGAGTTGCCTTCAGAAATTGTGGGTGCCACATCCATGAAGGTTTTTAAGAAGAGATTGGACAGCTATTTATCTGACAAAGTATAGAGTCTCCTGCTTGGACTAGATAGAAAAGTCCAAGGTCCCTTCCAACTCTGTTATTCTCTTATTCTGGTCTCCAGACTCTTCTAAAAACAGATGTATCCAAGAAATAGATCTAGAAATTGGCAGGAATTGTCAGGAGAAGCAAGAAAGTGAAGAGGTGCTAAGGATCTGAATGCATTGATCTGGGAGCACCAGATGCAATCATAAGCATGAAAAATAAGATCCTTAGAGATATTTTTTAAAAAAAATAGAGATGGCGGTTAGGGGAGGTTTTTTTTTTAAAGTCAAGGCAGTACTGAGTCAGTTAAAATAAAAAGAACAGAATTGGGATCTTCTAGAGAACAGGTAGTCTATTCCAATGAGTAAAAGAAGTGAGGAAAAGGAATTTAGATGAGTTAGGAGTGATATAGAAAACTCTGATGCACAGAGGCACAAGGGAAGAATTAGAAGAGTAAAAGTAGTTTGGCTTCAAGGCATGGCTGGGGAGAAAGCCGAAAGGAAATTATTAGCCTATTTAAGAGACAGCCTAAGAAAACTAAGAAAGTAAGAGGCAAAATTTCAAGTTAAGGGAGTGAGGAGTCTACTCAAGAGTAACTAAGAGCTATAAAAGAAAAAGCAAGAATTTCTTTGCCACTAATGAAGGAGAAGGCAAGCTCGGGATACGTATGGATTTAGGAGTACTGACACAGAAAGAGGAAAAACTGGTAATTTCATCAACAGATTTCCCTGTTGCTTCTCTCTTTGATTAGTTTTCATCCTTTGCTTCTTGTCCTACCTTGAGTTGCTTTTGAGAATAGATCAGCTTCCTCTTCTTTATGGCAACACCTTAGATACTGGAACATGGTTATCATGTCACCCCTCATCCTTCCTTTCATTAAACTAGACGTACCCAATTCCAGCAAACATTCTTTATACGTTTTAGCTAATGGTGAAATTCATTTTTTTTATTACCGGTTGTTTGGGCGTGGCTTGGTGGGCATGGCAGGGGAAGGATACTGCAAAATCCCCATTCCCACCCCACTCCAGGGGAAAGGATACTGCAAAATCCCCATTCCCACCCCACTCCAGGGGAAAGGATACTGCAAAATCCCCATTCCCACCCCACTCCAGGGGAAAGGATACTGCAAAATTCCCATTCCCACCCCACTCCAGGGGAAAGGATACTGCAAAATTCCCATTCCCACCCCACTCCAGGGGGAAGGATACTTCAAAATCCCCATTCCCACCCCACTCCAGGGGAAGGATACTGTAAAATCTTCATTCCCTCCTCACTCCAGGGGAAGGATATTACAAAATCTTCATTCCCCCCCACACTCCAGGGGAAGGATATTGCAAAATCCCCATTTCCTCCCCACTCCAGGGGAAGGATACTGTAAAATCTTCATTCCCTCCCCACTCCAGGGGAAGGATATTACAAAATCTTCATTCCCTCCCCACTCCAGGGGAAGGATACTGCAAAATCCCCATTCCCACCCCACTCCAGGGGAAAGGATACTGCAAAATTCCCATTCCCACCCCACTCCAGGGGAAAGGATACCGCAAAATCCCCATTCCCACCCCACTCCAGGGGGAAGGATACTGCAAAATCCCCATTCCCACCCCACTCCAGGGGGAAGGATATTGCAAAATCCCCATTACCTTCCCACTCCAGGGAAAGGATACTGTAAAATCTCCTTTCTCTCCTCACTCTAGGATGAAGGATATTGCAAACTCCCCATTCCCACCCCACTCCAGGGGGAAGGATATTGCAAACTCCCCATTCCCACCCCACTCCAGGGGGAAGGATATTGCAAACTCCCCATTCCCACCCCATTCTGGGGCCAACCAGAGGTGGCATTTTCTGGTTCTTGGAACTACTTAACATTTCTGCTCCTGGTTCTCCAAAACCTGCTGAATTTCACCCCAGGTTTTAGCCTCTTGTCTGGTCCCCTGATCATTTTTGTTGCTCTTCTCTGCATGCTTTCTAGAGTCCCTACATCTTTTTTACATTGTGGAGACCAAAACTAGATGCCGAATTCCAAGTGTGGCCTTACCAAGGCATTATAAAGTGGTATTACCACTTGTTTCTATCCCTGTCGATGCAGCCTAGAACTGTGTGACTTTTTTGGCAGCTGCAGCACACGGCCAGCTCATATTTAAGTGATTGTCCACTAGGACTCCAAGATCCCCTTCGCAGTTACTCCTATTGACCCAGGTACTAAACCAGTGATGGCTAACCTTTTTGGCACCAAGTGCCAAAACTGGAGCATGCGTGTACACATAGGCCGGAGCACTGGAAACCCCCAAAAAGCAACTGGCTGGTGCGCGTGCATGCTAGACCAGCTTTCTGGCATTTAGGCGTGAGACAAAACCTGGAAGAACAACTGGCATTGGTGTGCATGCCCACAGAGAGGGCTTTGCGTGCCACCTCTGGCAAGCATTCCATAGGTTCACCATCACGGCCCTATACCAGGGGTCGGCAAAGCTAAAGACTCAAAGAGCCACTTGGACCCATTTCCCACAGAAAAGAAAACACCGGGAGCCACAAAGATCCTAACCGGAAGTCCCCCATTCAATTCTGGAGCTGACCGGAAGTTCAGTTCCCCCAGCATAGCGCAGGGTACTTTTTCCTCTACCCGTCATAACCGAAAGCCCTATCAATGGTGGAGACAACTGGAAAACCCTCCCCTTGCCCTAGAGTCTTCTCCTGGCACACTGTGCTTCTCTCCCCCCCCGGAAGCTCCTCTCAAAATTGTGGCACCGACCGGTGATGGAGCCGCAGCAGAAGGAGGAAAGAGCCACATGCGGCTCCAGAGCCGCAGTTTGCTGACCCCTGACCTACACTATACCCGTGCATTTGATTTTTCTAGCCTAAATGTACAACCTTACTTTTTGCACCATTGATTTTTATTTTGCTAGATAGGGTTGACTGTACCTTTTGGGAAACTGCTGGATATATCATGAACGACCTGTTAGGGCTAAGCCAGACCCTCCCATGGAGTTGAAGACTTGTTGATGTTTGAGCTTATTTTTCTACTTATGTGATTCTGCTGGCACATCTGTAGGTTCAATGTTTTTCTTCTTCTTAATGCAATGGGGAGGGAAATTGGTTCTTGTCTTTTCATGTGGGGAGGCTGGTTATTTTTCTTATTGGATTCATAGAGGGAAGAGGAAAATTGCCCCTAGGAGCCCCATTGCTGTTTTTTTTAAAAAAGAATTGTCTCCAGATTGTTTAAAATGAATTTGTTAGGAACCAGGGGGAGAGCCTGCTTAGGAGATCACTTGGGGTGCCGGTTCAGAAGTAGGCTACTCTGCTAAAACAGGAGCTACAAGGAGAAAGACCACAGTTGCAGCTGCGGTTGGATAAGTGAAAGTAGATGATCTATGGGATGTGTTTAGCCCAGAAATCAAGTAGTCCACCCAGGAACAAGGGTGAAACTGTGTCTATGTTAGCACAAAGCTGTCTACTTGGAAAATTCCAAAAGTGCTTTTTTCCAAAAGGTGACTACTACTACTACTTCTACTACTACTACTACTACTACTACTACTACTACTACTACTACTACTACTTCCTCCTCCTCCTCCTTCCCACTCTCCTCCTCCTCCTCCTCCTCTTCTCCTTTTTCTTCTTCTTCTTCTCCTCCTCCTCCTCCTCCTCCTCCTCCTCCTCCTCCTCCTCCTCCTCCTCCTCCTCCTCCTCCTCCTTCTCCATCTTCCCACTCTTCTTCTTCTTCTTCCCACTCTCCTCTTCATCTCCTTCTCCTTTTTCTCCTACTCCTCTTTCTCTGCTTCCTTCTTGAAATGTCAAGATGTGCCATTACACATTCCAAGTACCATCCCTTTTTAATGCATCAACACACACACACACACACACACACACACACACACACACACAAATACAACTTATTGTGCCATCAAGACTTCTACCTTGATTGTGACTCTCCACAATCCCCTTTCTATTGTTTCCTTTGCCCAGTCATCTGGTGTCCTCCTCCTCCCCCCCCTCCTCCTCCAAGATCCCTCTCCCAGTTACTACTATTAAGCCTGGTTTCACCCAGTCTGCATGTGTACTTTTGGGTTTTTTCGCCTAAGTGCAAGACTTTACTTTTTCTCTACATTGAATCTCATTTTGTTAGATAGGGCCCAGAGATACCCCCCACCCCACCCCAAAAAAGAAGCTTATCAGGCATGTAGCACAGTGATAGATGGAAAAAGAAAACTTTTGGTTTCTGTCTCAATAAATCAAAACTTATCTTCTGAAACCCTCACATTTTAATTTTTGACCGTGACAGGTAGATACACACACAAAAGAAACATTAAAATGTACAGTCAAGCCCGTCCCTATGTTAGCTAAGATACAAAACTTTGTACAAGGGGGAAAAGGAAACCCAACGATGCTTCTTAGAGTTTAAAATGCAGTCGGGGACAGCGTATTAAAGATGTTGGAAGGAGTTCATAATAATTTGGGGAACAAATTGCTTTGAGATTCTGAATCTCTCTGGGAAACCAGAAAAAGTGCTTGTTCTTTCCAAATTGATGTGGCAAGTTAAACTCCAGAAGAAGAAGAAATCACTGCCACTTAAAAATAGATCAAAGGCAGAACTTAAAATTGAGCTAAATCAGAGGATAATGATTTTGAAACAGCTTCGAGGGAGGAGAGTGGAAACCAATTGTAGCAGATCAGGGAAAGGAAGGTTTTTTTTTAAAAAAAGAAAAAGTCCTAAACAACGTGAAAATGCTTTTTCGGCGGAGGGGGATCTTTGCCACGTATATGAAGGACCGATTTCTTAGAAAAGTCTGTTAAGAAATTTGGAATCCTCACAGCA
The DNA here is from genome assembly GCF_964273705.1 of Natrix helvetica. Classification (NCBI taxonomy): domain Eukaryota; kingdom Metazoa; phylum Chordata; class Lepidosauria; order Squamata; family Natricidae; genus Natrix; species Natrix helvetica. The sequence continues at coordinate 72,142,673 of NC_138558.1, read as the reverse complement.
GCCAGTCATGGAATAGATTTTGGCATGTTAGGACTGTTAAACTGGTGATCTATTGAACTCCGTGTCCTTTCTAGAAGTGTAATCGCAAAAGTGAATAAATTCTTTTCTAATGCAATACATGGGTGTCTTAAGAGCTGTATTTTCAGATGCTATCTCATAAAGAATATTGTGTTCTGCTTGTAACTTCCACCACGTTGAAAGAATCTACTGTTGGTATTGTACATTTATTCATCTGTTCTCATGCACATAAAGAAGTGAATGAATCCAGATGAATCAGCTATCTGTGGGTGCTTTCTGGATTTGATTTCCTTGCAACAAAGTCTGATAAGTTTGTTCAGTGACTTCTGCCCCATTGCAAGCCTTTCCTTGCCACTCTTAAGTGAATCACTGCAACTGTTCAATTAGCAACACGGCCATTAAGTGAATCTGGCTTTTTCCATGGACATTGCTTGTCACAAAAGGGGATCACGTAACCCCACTCTGCGGCTGTCTTAAATGGGAGTCAGTTTGTCAAGCATCTGGATGAAAATCATGTAACCATGGAGAAGCTACAATGGTTATAAATGTGAAAAGTGGTCATAAATCCCCTTTTTAGCGCCGTTATCGCTCCAAACAGTCACTAAGTGAACAGTTGTAAGTCAAGGACCACCTATATAATGTCAGGAATTTTGTCCAGTGTTATGGACCACTCTATGTAAGAGAGACACAAAGAGACATGGAGGCATTAACTTCTGTGGCATGTGGAGTTTATCTCCTATTTCTGATATCTGAATATAGCTTACATCTAATTATATATCCTGTATATTATGCATGTCTTAATCCACTACATATCTTGATGCATATATCAATTCATCCCTTATTTTATCCCACAGATAGCCTAATCCAGCTGCCCGCAATGAATGGCAAACTGAAAATCTCTTTTCACGATTTGACTGCATTTCAGATTTGGATGCCTGACCTACATATCCCAAACCGGCGGTTTCTAAAATAAGAATCATCCATTAATTTTTAATTTGTATATTTTGTCAGAGCAAGAAAATACTGAATATGTATGTCTGTATTTTTGTTCATGGTTTAACCACATTATTTTCCCCCTTTTGAATTCCAAATTCTGGGTTAATTTGTTGTCATATGCACTATATCTTACATTGTAGAGTTTCTCCCCCTTTCTCTCTCCCTCTCCTTCTCTTTCTCCTTCTACTTCCGCATCTCTCTCCCCCTCTCCCTCTCCTTCTGCATCTATCTCTTCTCCTCTTCTTCTCTTTCTCCTCCTTCTCCTTCTGCATCTCTCCCTCCCTCTCCCTCCCTTTCTTCATCTCTCTCCCTCTTTTTCTCTTTCTTCTCCTTCTGCATCTTCATCTCCTTCTGCATCTCCTTCTCTCTCCTTCTCCTGCATCTCTCTCTCCTTCTGCATCTATCTCTCCTCTCTCCTTCTCTCTCTCTCTCCTTCTGCATCTATACCTCTCCTTTCCCTTCTGCTTCTCCCTCCTTCTCTCTCTCTCTCCTCCTCTATTTCCCCCTCCTTCTCTCCCTCCCTCCCCCCTCCCCCTTTTCCTTTCTAGTGAATATAGAGCATAGCACTGTTTTAGAAAGAGGAAAAAGAGGAATGCAAACACTTTTCAATTCCTGACTCTCAGTTTGCACCTGATTATTGTATCCAACTGAGTTAAAGGTTCAATAGTATTACCAGTAGCTAATTTATGTATAGCAAAATTGGAATACAGCTACAACCCTACACTCAGATATCAATGCAATTGGGGGCAGTGGGAAACCACTTTATATTCTATGCATAGTAAATAGATGAAGGAAGGAAGGAAGGAAGGAAGGAAGGAAGGAAGGAAGGAAGGAAGGAAGGAAGGAAGGAAGATAGGTTGAGATCCTTAAGCTTTCTCCTGCTTATTTTTTATAATTTGTGGTGGGACACACTGGATGAGGGGATAAATGAGGAACTCATCAAATTTGCAGATGACACCAAGATGGCAGGAATAGCCAACACTCCAGAAGATAGGTTTAAGATACAGAAGGATCTTGACAAACTTGAACATTGGGCACTATCTAATAAAATGAAATTCAATGGTGAAAAGAGTAAGGTTCTACATTTAGGCAACAAAAACGGAATGCACAGGTACAGTATAGGTGATACCTTGCTCAGTAGTAGTAACTGTGAAAGGGATCTTGGAGTCCTAGTGGACAACTATTTAAACATGAGCCAGCCATGTGCAGCAGCTGCCAAAAAGGCCAATACAGTTCTAGGCTGCATCAACAGAGGGATGGAATCAAGATCATGAGAAGTGTTAATACCACTTTATAATGCCTTGATAAGGCCACACTTGGAATCCTGCATTCAGTTTTGGTCGCCACGATGTAGAAAAGATGTGGAGACTCTAGAAAAAGTGTAGAGAAGAGCAAGAAAGATGATTAGGGGACTGGAGGCTGAAACATATGAAGAACGGTTGCAGGAACTGGGTATGTTTAGCTTAAGAGAAAGAAGGACTAGGGGAGACATGATAGCAGTCTTCCAATATCTCAGGGGTTGCCACAAAGAAGAGGGAGTCAAGCTGTTCTCCAAGGCACCTGAGGGTAGGACAAGAAGCAATGGGTGGAAACTAATCCAGGAGAGAAGCAACTTAGAACTGAGGAGAAACTTCCTGACAGTTAGAACAATTAATCAGTGGAACAGAAGTTGCCTCCAGAAGTTGTGAATGCCCCAACACTGGAAGTCTTTAAGAAGATGTTGGATAGCCATCTGTCTGAAATGGTATAGGGTTACCTGCCTAGGCAGGGGGTTGGACTAGAAGACCTCCAAGGTCCCTTCCAACTCTGCTATTGTATTGTATTGTACTAAGTTATAATGTCTATGGAGATTCTCAGTCAAGCAGCTCATGGTTGTCCCAAAGGTGCTTTTTCAAGAGGCAACTGGACTTTGTTTTTCCTTGAACACGTTTCACTTTTCATCCGAGAAGCTTCTTCAGTTCTGAAGGAAGAACAAAGTCCAGTTGCCTCTTGAAAAATCTCCTTTGGGACTAAGCTATAGTAAAAGTAAATGTTCTGACCCAGCCTTCACAGAAGCAAGGAACCGACTCACTGCAAAGAAATCCCCCCCTCTTTATTTACACCTTTGAAATTACCGTATTTTTCAGAGTATAAGACGCACCTTTTTTCCTCAAGAAAGAGGCTGAAAATCTGGGTGCTTCTTATACACTAAATACAGCATTTTTTGCCTCCCGAACCCCCCCCCCTTCACCAAAATGGCTGTGCATAGCCTTTAGGAGGCTTTGGGGCTGGGGCTGTTTTTTGCTCAATTTTGCCCCGAACCCCAACCCCCAGGAGCACTCTACAAGCCCCCTAAAGGCTATCCATGCCCTTTTTTTGACAAGAAATGGGCCGGGTTTTGCTCATTTTTGCACCCCACCCCCCAGGAGCACTCTACAAGCTTCCTAAAGGCTATTCATGCCTTTTTTTAAAGAAAACAATGGGCCCGTTTTTGCGAAAAAATGGCCCGCTTTTGGGAGGTCTGCAGAGTGCAATTTTTTTTTTAATTTGACTCTTCAAAACCTTGGTGCATCTTATACTCTGAAAAATACGGTAGCTGCATTCACCAACAGAAAGTCTAGGCAAGAGTCCTGCAAGAAGTTAACTGAAACAATAGTCCTTATCAGCTTGTTATGATAAATGCAAGGCTGTGAGTTCCCAGCCAGGAGGCTGCTAATTAAATCAGTTCAAACAGAGAAATAGACCAACCTCCATTCTGGCAAGGCAGTCTTTGTGGCACAAAATACACAATGATCAAATCTTCAGAAATACAAACTGTTGCCTCCTATGACCACCACTCCCCTTTCCTTCTATTTATTCCCCAGCCAGGGAGGGGCCAGTCAGCGTCCACATTTGTTTTGCTTCCCAAGCCGGCTCATTGTCTTCCATTGTTCATCTCTCCTATCTGCTCTCCACATACACGCATCTGGAACAGACCCCAGCCGTTCCTCCTCCTCACTCATCTCTGACTCCAAAGGCAGCTGCCTCTCTGGCTGGAAAATAATAATAATAATAATAATTTTGAATTTATTAGCCGCTCCCTTTCCAAGTAGGACTCGGGGCGGCGTACAATGGAGCATATAAAACATAGAAGATGTATCAAAACACATAAACGTACATACATACAAACAAAATGCCGGACGGCCCTGTCTCTATCTCTGTGTCTGACACTGGGCATCCACCAGAGCATTCTTCCCCAACCTCCTCATCATCCAGGCCACAGCAGTTAACCCAATAATGACTTACTTTGCACAGAGAAAGGATGTGTGACTATTCAAACATCAACTAGCCAAATAGACATAGGCTTAATTCGTTGGAGGACTTGTTGGAGGATACCAATAGGGGGTCCTTTTATTTCTCTCAATTGAATTGACTTGAATCTATCCATGAGCCAGCAAAACCTTGTGCTTCCAATCTAGCCTACAACTTACATAATCACACGAAATGTCCCATCATGGCAATGAATGAAATAATCCCCCCCCCCCCAATAGAACTTCTTCATGCAAAAAGATGGAATGTTTGTCCATGCTTGTGTGGAGAGCAGATGGCTTCCTTGGTATTTCAAATGGCAATGAATATGAATTCAGATGCAAAACAACCATGAAAGGGAGACCTTCTCTGGGAATGGATGGAAATGCCAAAGAACAGGATAATAAACCACACGCAAATTAAATTCACCTCTAGAGAAGCCAACTGGATGACTCTTGGCTCACTTCCTCTCTCTTTCCCAGCCTATGAAGGAGGCATTGTTTGCATGCAAGAAATATATTTCCCTAATGATCAATATTAATAGTACTAGCTGATAACCTGGCATTGACCAGGTATTCATTTATAGGGGGGAAATGTCCAGACCAATAGTAATTTCTAATGTTGGATTTTCCTCCTTACCAGAGGGAGCCCCCTTGTGGAATACTGTGAAGCCATTGCCATGGCAACTCCACTGCGCTGTACAGTAGAAGCCATTTGACAGCAGTACAGTAGAAGCCATTTTAAGGCACAACAGGCTGTATCTTAACAGAACACACACACGAGGGGTGTTAGGGTTGTCTTACCCCCACAGTATTTGTTGTCAGAGAGAAAGTCATCTGTGTACCGAGTTTGGTTTAAATTGCTCAAGGCATTCCATAGTTATGTTGGAACACACAAACACACACCTATTTATATATCTATATAAATTAAGACCTAATAACTTCTGCTGGGCTCATTCACAAGAAAGATGAGCACAAAGGATTGTCTTGAAGGAGCTCAGGATTGCAAGTTTTACAGGCAGTCCTCCCCCTTACAAGAGTTCATTTAGAGACTGTTCAAAGTTACAACAGCACTGGGAAAAAGTTTTTTTTTTTTACACTTATGACTCTTCTCAGCATCTCCATGGTCACGTGATCAAAATTTAGACACTTGGCAACTGACTCGTATTTATGACGGTTGCAGCCTCCCGGGGTGTCATGCAATTCCCTTTTGAAAAAGGCCGGGCAAGCCAAGTCTATGGGGAAGCCAGATTGGTTTAACAACTGGGATATTAGCCTCACAACTGCGGTGACGCACTTAACCACCGTGGCAAGGGAGGTCGTACAATGGGACGAAGTTCACTTAGCAACTGTTTCGCTTAGCGACAGAAATTCTGATTCCAGTTGTGGTTGTAAGCCAACAGCAACCTGTGCTAGCAGAGGAGGTATTCAGCCGGTTCGGACTGGTTCAGACAAACTGGTACCCCCCCACCCCCCCCACCACCAACCCCCCCCCCCAACCCTCCCAGGCTCTATGCAGTCTTATTTAGCCACGTTTTTGAGGCCAGGCACATGTGTGGAAGGTGGACACATGCAAGCAAAGCGCATGTGTCGAAGGCCGGGCGCATGGGGTTGAACTGGTGGTAAAAATGAGTGAAACCCACTGCTGTGCACCAGGTGTCTTGGTGGCATGGCACTTGCTAATTTTTAAACGCTATTTTAAGAGGTTTATAAACAATTGATGGATCCATAGCTCGCATTTTCCTCTCTCGCCTCTCCTGCCCAACTCCATGAAAACAGCTGCTGTTAACCATTTGTCCTTGAACTTTATAAAATACTCCACCCCCTTCCCGATCAGTAAATCAATAAATGCCAGCTTTTCTAATGCATACAGCATCACTAATTCTCCTTACCTAAAAGCACGGACTTTGGAATCAGAGGAACCTGAATAGAGCTGGAAGGGGTCTTGGAGGTCTTCTAGTCCAACCCGCTGCACAAGCAGGAGAACCTATACCATTTCACACACATGGGTGTGTCTAATATCTTCTTAAAAACCTCCAGTGATGAAGCACCTATAACTCCAGGAGGCAAGTCGTTCCACTCATTGATTGTTCTGTGGGGATATTTCTCCTTAGTTCCAGGTTGCTTCTCTCTTTGACTAGTTTCCATCCATTGCTTCTTGTTCTACCCTCAGGTGCCTTGGAGAATAGCTTGACTCCCTCTTCTTTGTGGCAACCCCTGAGATATTGGAACACTACTATCGTGTTTCCCCTAGTCCTTCTTTTCTCTAGACTAGCCAAACCCAAATCCTCCAACTGTTCTTCATATGATTTAGCCTCCAGGCCTTTAGTCCTCTCAGTTGCTCTTCTTTGCAATTTCCCCCCAAAGTCTCAGCATTGTTTTTTTTGTAATGTGGTGACCAAAACTGGATGCAGGATTCCAGGTGTGGCCTTACCAAGGCTTTATAAAGTGGCGCTAATACTTCACGTGATTTTGATTCTATGCATCTTTATATAGCCAAGGATTGTATTAGTTTTGGAAGAGAAAGCAATGCTAGAAGTCCATATGGGGAAATATAATATTCTGCCTTTTAAAAATATTCCTCAAAATATTTCATTCTTCTAGGAGTGGATAGGTGTAGACTTTCAACACTGTAAACTAAGTTTCTAGTAGAGATGACAATGATAACAGTTGCTCTCTTTCTAATGACTTCTGGTTTGGTATAAGTGATGAAGGCATCAGGGTACGAACTGAGTTGCTGTGAGTTCTAGTCCTGCCTTAGGAAAGAACGCAACTGATGAATTTGATCGAGTCCCTCTCTGTCAGCCCTTTGAAGGAGGCTTCCCAAGAGTATGAAGCAAACTCCTGGTCCTGACAAAAAAGCCCTTTTATTAATTGACTGTGAATTCTGCTCATTCACATCCAGCAAAGTCTTTCATGGGAGGATTTACAGTCACAAACCTTTTCTGGCTTGGAGAGCTGCCAGGACAATATCTGCAAAACTTGGCAAGGAGTCCCGAACCAATTAAGCGAAGTCCCGTAATTGTCTCCTGCAAACTCCACTCCCCTTTTGCTCCTTTTTTATTTCCTCTAGGAGGGGCTATATATTGTTCACCTGTATCGTTCGCCTTACTCCCAAGTTGACCCATGTTCTTTAGCTGTTCCCTTCGACTGGCAGCTCTGTGCATGCACACACCGGGAACAGGCTCCAGCTGTTCTTCTGCCTCACTGATGTCTGACTCCGAAGGCAGCTGATAACTGGCATATGGCTCTGACCCCCTCTCTGCCTCCGACACAGAGCCCTCATCAGAGCCTTCCCCAGACTCCAGGATTGGCCCAGGTTCCTCCCCAACTTCCCCACTGTTGGCCGCTGGAAAGCCACAGCACAACCCTCTTTTGAAATCTTGCGGAGAAAAAAATGTTTTAATTACTCTCTACTCTCACCTCTTGGAAACAAAACTAAATTGGAACTATCAGTGCTGTAGGCAAGAGAAATTCTAAGAAGAAAAACAAGTGATAATAGATATTTACATGTGCAAGGGGCCTTCAGATGATTGATGGCAGTGGCTAGTTTTGGAACAGGAACAGTTATGAAGGATGATAGTTTAGAAGATAAAGAGAAAAGTACACAATAAAAAGAAAACAAACACATTCAGGAATAAAAAGAAGGGGATGGGGTGGAGAATAGCAAACCAAGGCGATGATTTGAGGCAGAATATTTAAGAAATTGAGGGATGCGGTCGCTCAGTGGCTAAGATGCTGAGCTTGTTGATCAGAAAGGTCGGCAGTTCGGCGGTTTGAATCCCTAGCACTGCGTAAGCTCCCGTTACTTGTCCCAGCTTCTCTGCCTCCTGAGCCCCAGATGATTGGGAGGGAATGGGGATTTTGCAATATCCTTCCCCTGCCATGCCCACCAAGCCATGCCACACCCACCAAACCACGCCCACAGAACCGGTAGTAAAAAAAATTGAATCCCACCACTGCTGGACAGAGAGGGCAGGGAAAGGCAGTGTTAATCCTGATATAGCTAAAGATAACTTAAGGAAACCTCTGATATAGGCTAAGGATCTAAACACAACATCATCATGAGGAACCACCAGTGAAAGAAAGGTTTCCATGATCTGCTTTAACAGCAATTCACTGTCAGGGACAAATACTTGTTGAACAACTGTGTCTCTTCTTTGGCTACAGTTTAGGGTACATTCAGTCGCTTAACTTGCCATTCTCTTAGTCAACAACATATCTTCTTTTTGTATTCAGCCGTGGCTTTCATCTGCCACTGAAGAAAGAGTGCCACTTGTCCCACCTGCTTATGTTTGCAGAGAGAGCTTTGAAACGGAGGAGCCTTTCTGATGAGGCTCTCCGCTGGGAAGATCCCTTTACACGCGGATCTACGGGGAGCCTTCCCAGAAACAAGAAACTCCTTATGTTTTCAAATCTTCTCTTCTGGGCTTCTTTGCTTTTTGGCGTTCAGCGTTTAAGCTTTGGATGCTGAAAGGACGTGTTGTGAAGAGGAGGGAAAAGATGGTGCCTGAGGAAAAGGAGAGGAACATTTGGAGGGGGGAGAGAGAGAGAGAGAAAGAGAGAGGGAGAGAGACAAGGAAAGAGAGAGAAAGGACAGAGAGAGAAAGGACAGAGAGAGGGAAAGAGAGATAGAGAGAGAAAGGGAGAGAGAAAGAGACAGAGAGAGAGTGACACACATAGAGAGACAGAGAGAGGGAGAAAGGAAGAGAGAGAAGAAGAGAGAGAGAGAAGGAAAGAGAAAGGGGGAGAGAGAGAGAAGGAAAGAGAGAGGGAGGGAGGAAGAGAGAGAGAGAGAAAGGGAGAGAGAGAGAGAGAGAAAGACACACACACACACACAGAGAGAGAGACAGAGAGTGAGTGAGAGAGAGAAAGAGAAAGAAAGAGACAGAGAGAGTGACACAGATAGAGAGAGACACACACAGAGAAACACACACACACACACACATAGAGAGAGAGAGAGAGAGAGAAAGGGAAAGAGAGAGAAGGAGAGAGAGAAGGAAAGAGAGAAAGGGAGAGAGAGGAGAGAGAAGGAAAGAGAGAGGGAGGGAAGGAGAGAGAAAGGGAGAGAGAGAGAGAGAGAGAGAGAGAGAGAGAGAGAAAGGGAGAAAGAAAGAGAGAGTGGCAGAAAGATAGTGTCAGAGAGGGAGGGAGGGAGGGAGAGAGGGAAGGAGGGAGAGGATAGTGGGGATTAACTGCAGGAGACTTCATGAGACACATCAGTTGTTGAGACCACCAGGAAACTAAACAGTCCAAGAAAATTTCTGAGAACCATTTGCACTCCAACTATCTTTGACATGTTTTAAACTAACGTCAGCATAGCTTGATTTATTTCCTGCAGAGAATAAGATTTAAGGTAGATTCTATGTTCTTGTATTCACCTGTGAACAAATCCTAAAGTTATTGCTATAAAAATGGAAGAAACAAGTGAATAAACAGTGTAAAATTTACTTTGATTTTTTAAAAAATACTGTAGGAAGTTAAAACCCACCACTCTCCCAGAAGAATGAAATATTCTAGGAAATATTACAAAGGCAGAATATTCTACCTCCCTGAAGGAGAAAAGGAGAAACATGTTCTTGGAAAGCAGCCCCCATCTTTGTTAATAGCCCCAGAAAGACTGGCTCAGCTTATCTACAAGACAAAAGACCTTCACCCTAAAGACATAATAGGATTAGCCCTCTACCCATCTCACAGCATGGCACCTGGGAAGATTATATCACTCAGCAAGATTCAACCAAGCCTGGGACTCAAGGCAACCTACAAAGTTACCTCTGCATGGCCCCCATGGGAGTCTGACAAGCAATCAGGATACATTTCTTGCCACAGGAACAGGAAGCAACTTCAAAACCCAACAGAGGGTATAAATCTCTCCCCCTCTCTCATCCATGTGCTCTTTTTTTGTCCAGGACCTCAAGACCATGGGATCCTACCCACAATTAAACCATCTGTCCAATCATCCACCATGTTTCCTGTGACATTCTTCCCACTTGAAACTGAACCTAGATGGACATTTCTGATGTGGCCTGCCAGCAGCTTGAGGAGCTGGCAGCAGAGTCAGACAGTGAGGAGGTTGGGGAGGAACATGGGCCAGTCCTGGAGTCTGGGGAAGGCTCGGATGAGGGCTCTGTGTCGGAGGCAGAGAGGGGGCCAGGGCTGTCCGGCAGTTATCAGCTGCCTTTGGAGTTGGACATCAGTGGAGTAGAAGAACAGTTGGAGCCTGTTCCCAGTGTGTGCATACACAAACCTGCCAGGAGAAGGGAACAGCTAAGGAACAAGGGCCGACTCAGGAGTAAGGCCACAGGTGGATGGTGAATGGCCCCTCCCATAGGAAATAAAGAGGAGCGAAAGGGGGAAGGGAATTTTCAGGAGATAATTGGACAAGGGCTCTGCATCGGAGGCAGAGAAGTGAAATTCAGAATTGGTAGTGGAAATTTTGAGTAGTTCAGAGAACTGGCAAACACCATCTCTGGCTGGGGTGGGAATGGAGATTTGCAATATCCTTCCCCCAAGAGTGGGGTGGGAATGGGGATTTTGCACTATCCTTCCTCTGCCATGCCCACCAAGCCACGCCCACAGAACCGGTAGTTTAAAAAAATGAATTTCATCACTGGGCCAGGACCATCTGGGAGTTATGTGCTGCCTGCGGAGCCTCCAGAGTCGGACATCAGTGAAGCAGAGGAGCAGGGGGAGCCTGTTCCTAGTGCATGGATGTGCTGAGCTGCCAGAAAGCAAGAAGGGTTAAAACAAAAGGAGCGACTCGGGAGTAGAGCTTGGAGATGATTAGCCCATAAGACATAAAAGAGGAGCAAAGGCACATGAGCCTTTGCAGGAAGTGAAGCAACTTAGTTCGTTCTGGTCGGTTCAAACTCTGAGAAACTCTGTTTGACTCTGTGCTCCGTTTGGCCTTGCAAAGCTAATTGGCAATTAGGTCTTTGGCAGCGTTTCAAGGGAGATAAAGGTGGGTGCTTATCAGCCTTACCCTGAAAGACTAGAGCAGACTTCTGTCGGACTCTTTACAAACTATTTGGGACTCATTATGAACTGTGAATGAACTTAATTCACAGCTATTGAAATAAAAAGAGGGTTTTTGGGACTAAGTGTGTGCCTTTTACTGTATCAGGAAGCCTAGCTCAGAACAATATATAAAATGTTGTACCATTGGCATTAACGCCTGATAAATTGTCAAAGATGTATAGTGGTATTCCATACGTATATTGGAAACGTACATGTAAAGAAGGAACTTTTTACCAACTTTAGTGACCCAGCCAAGAAATACGGAGGCCAAATTCATATTTGATGCAGAAGGTTCTCAAAGTAGATTAGGAACTTGAACAAAAAAACAACAACAACCTGAAATGTACTTGTTGACAGCAGGACAAAATGCTTTATGGGCAAAAATGGAAAGAGACGTTAATTCCCACAATGGAAGATGGGTTGGAGCTAGCGGAGAGGGCCAAATGAATTGTTTTAATCGAAGAAAAAATGCATCCATCTATGTTTCTGCTTGGAAGCTGCTTCTAGATTTTGTGCTTGAAAAAGAAAAAAATATATATGAAATTTTGATGTTGGGATTTGCTGATTAGGTAACTTGGTTGTTATAGAAATGGTTAGTGTATATTAAGTAACTGTTTACTATTACGTTGGGACTATACATTTATTATCTTTATTCTGCTGAACTCAAGAGTTGGAAATGAATGCTTCCCCCCCACTTCCTCCTTTCAACCACTTTTGTCTCGTTCCCTTCTCCCCTTCCCCATTTTCCTCCTATCTTTAATTTCACTTCCATTTTATATTTTAAAAAGTTTAATAAAAGTATAATATTGACAGAGGGCAACCCACCCAAAGTCACCCAGTCAGCTTTCATGGCTAAGGCGCAGGGGTGGGCTGCTACAGGTTCGCCCGGATTCGGGAGAACTTGTAGCTAACATTATGGCTGGTTCAGAAAACCTCCAAATCCCACCCTGGCTGCCCCTCCCACCCCATCCCGCCTGCAACTCCCCCCCCTCCCAGGAGTCTCCATGTGGCCCGTTTTGGATGTGAGGTAAGTGCAAGGCCCACACGGAGGCTCAGGGAGGGGAAAAATGGTCCTTCCGGAAGTTCTGGCCTCCGGAGACCGGAGGTGGACGTTTTTACCCTCCCAGAGGCTTAAGGAAAGCCTCCAAAGCTTGGGGAAGGCAAAAACACACCCCGCCATGGTGTAGGCCATGTCCACTATGGTTGTGCCCACCCAGCAACCAGGCAGAAAACCTATTGCTGAAATTTTTGAAGCCCACCCCTCCTTAGGCAAGACTAGAACTCACTGTCTGCTGGTGATTGGCTCAAAGTCACCCAACCACCTTTCATAGCTAAGGCGGGACTCAAACTCAGAGTCTCCTGGTGATTGGCCCAAAGTCATCCAACCACTTTTCATGACTAAGGCGGAGCTAAAACTCACCATCTCCTGGTGATTGGCCCAAAGTCATCCAACCGCCTTTCATGGCTAAGGCAGGACTACAACTCAGAGTCTCTGGGTTTCTGCCTTGGTTTGTTAACCGCTAATCATAGTTACGAGGAGGAGGATGTTAGTAGTTGTATTAAATAACTTCTGGTATTGATGCATTTAAGTAGAAATTGTGTATTTGTGACCAATAGAAAGAAAAACAGGTTCCTTCCTAGCTCTTTTATGAAAATATCTAATCCGTTAAAATGCAATATTTTTTTCTGTCCTTAGATTTAGATCCTCAAAAAAGTTTACATACAGTAATCCTGATGTCTTCTTCCTAGTATCTAAAATTTTCAAAACTCTGCCCTCTATCCAATGGAGAAAAGGTTGGGAAGTGATGAAACTGGAGGGAGGGAGGGAGGGAGGGAGGGAGGGAGAGAGAGAGAGAGAGAGAAGGAGAGAGAGAGAGATTACTCAGAAATTCTTCTTGGCTGAATGGAATTTATGCTAGGTAACTGAATATAGAATGTGACATTAACAGAGACATAATATAATTTTATAAACCTGCTTTTCCCCTTGTGTATTTATTGAGAAGTAAACCCTGTTATGTTAATTGGGCTTACTTTGGGGAATTCATCCATAAGATAGTAGCCTAAAATTATAAATAATTCAGCGTCTGGAATCAGAACGTGTTTTTCATCTGCATTTCATGCGTGTACGGGAGGATATATTTAAGGCAATGTATTTTCTCAAAAGACTGTCTAGCCTATTTTTCACATTATCTAAATTCTTCCAGTGAAGAAAATATATCTATTTGAAATAAAATATAGCCTTTTAAGGAACTTGTATGTGGGAGAGAGGGGCATTTTAAGTCTATTTGAAGAATTTAGATAAATGGGAAAATCTAATAAGTTTCATTCAACAGGAGAAAAACCTTTGATCCATAAATCACCTGTCAATCACAATGAAGTTCAAACAAGAAGGCCTTAATAACTTACATTAATTCTAAAGCAGGGAAGAAGCCCTTCAGTACTGAAAAAAAGCTCCAGAATTTGTGGAGAATAATTGTAGTGAGGTTGACCTCAGAAAAAAGTCAAGAAGCTTGTTTCAGACTCCAGAATCCAACATCTATAGGTTTATAGACAGAACAATTAATCAGTGGAACAACTTGCCTCCAGAAGTTGTGAATGCTCCAACACTAGAAGTTTTTAAGAAGAGATAACCAGTTGTCTGAAAGAGTGTAGGGTTAGGCAGGGGGTTGGACTAGAAGACCTCCAAGATCTCTTCCAACTGTCAGGGTTCCGACGGATGCCTTAATTAAATCATGAGCCACCCCAACGAGGCTGTCGAAGTGATGTCCCGGTGTTTGGAAGCCGTCGGGGTCTGGATGGGGGACAACAGACTCAAACTCAACCCCTCCAAGACTGAGTGGCTGTGGCTACCGGCACCTCGGTTCAGCCAGCTGACTCCATCACTGGCCATAGGGGGCGAGCAATTGCCCCCTGTGGAACGGGCGCGCAATTTGGGCGTCCTCCTAGATGCCCGGCTGTCAATGGATGATCATGTGGCAGCCGTGGCAAGGGGGGTATTCCACCAGGTTCGCCTGGTGCGCCAATTGCGCCCCCTACTGGACTGGGATGCCCTACACACAGTCACTCATGCGCTGGTGACGTCTCGCCTAGACTACTGTAACGCTCTCTACATGGGGCTTCCCTTGGGACACGCCCGGAGACTGCAGCTAGTCCAGAACGTGGCCGCGCGGGTTGTCATGGGGAGTTCTAGATACTCCCACGTAACACCACTCCTGCGCGAGCTGCACTGGCTGCCTGTGGTTTTTCGGGTGCGTTTCAAGGTTCTGATTACCATCTTTAAAGCGCTCCATGGCACAGGACCTAGTTACTTGCGGGATCGCATCCTCCCACATACATCCCTGCGGCCAATCCGCTCACACAGGGAGGGGCTTCTCCAGGTGCCGTCCACTAGGCAATGCCAGCGGGCGGCGCCAAGGAATAGGGCCCTCTCTGTGATGGGCCCAACCCTCTGGAATGACCTCCCCCCCGATATTAGAACCACCACAGACTTCCGCTCCTTCCGACAAAAATTGAAGACTCACCTGTTTCGATTAGCTGGCCTGGCATAATTATAAATGTTACAACTGTTACCTCCTGGAAATATATTCTCAACTGGTATTTTAAGGGTATTGTTTTAAATCTAATTGATTTTAGGGCTTTTAGAGCCATATTCATATTCTTCTGTACAGTTCTTTTAATTTTTTAACCTCCTCCAGATGTATGTATATTTATATCTATATTTATATTTGTATTTATTATCTGTTATTTGCTGTGTGGACTGTACACCGCCCCGAGTCCTTTTTGGGAGAGGGGGCGGTCTAGAAGTGCGAAGAATAAATAAAATAATAATAAATGAGCCTCGAGCCAAGCTTCAAAAGAAATCCAGTTATTTATTAGTAGCAACATGTTAGCATGTACCCAAGTGAAGTCTACTCTGACCCCACGTAATTTATGGCCCAATTACAGCCACGTTTTCCCCCTCCCCCCAGGGTGTGTCATAAATCACATTCTCCAATAGAACACTTTTTCAGACTGTAGAGATCACTCCACCTCTGGCTGCTGTGGGTAACCTAGGAGACAGCCTTGAGAAATATGTGCCTGGAATGTGCTTTATGGGTGCCATGCTGCTTCATAAATTTTCCATCCCCCTTGCCTATGGCAACTCGAGAGCAGGCCAGGGATGGTTTGCAAGTTGACACCAACTCTGTTATTCTGTTTTCTCTTTAATGGAAATTGAAATCTGTGGAAATAAACTCCTAATGAACATCAAACCTAAGCTATTAGGAAGATGGAGTGATATACAAATACCTTCATTTTACTAACTAAATATTTATAATTTAACTGTCGCAAGAAAGATCATAAAATGGTTGTAAAATTTACTTAACAAATGTTTCACTTAGCAACATAAATTTTGGACTCAATCAGTCAAGGACTACCTGTATTTAACAATGAAAGATATGATTTGAATCAGTGGTGGGTTTCACTTCCCTTCCCTTCCCTTATTTTTACAACTGATTCGCCTTGCAGGTGCATGCCAGCTTTGTGCACGCACCTTCCGTGCTTGTGCACAGTTTTCCATGCATGCACTTTGCTTGCACGCACACGCCTTTGACACATACCTCAAAATATACCGTATTTTTCGGAGTATAAGGCGCCTTTTTCCCTCAAAAAAGAGGCTGAAAATCTGGGTGCGTATTATATATTGAATACAGCATTTTTGCCTCCTGAAACCACGCCCCTTCACCAAAATGGCTATGCATAGCCTTCAGGAGGCTATAAGAGAGCTCCTGGGGGCTGGGGAGGGCTGAAATGAGCAAAATATGGCCCATGTTTTGCTCAATTTTGCCCCCCCCCAGCCCCCAGGAGCACTCTATAAGCTTCCTAATGCTCTTTTTTTTACAAAAAATGGGCCCGTCTTCACGAAAAATGGGCCGTTTTTTGCTTGTTTTTGTCCCCCCCCCCCAAGAGCACTCTACAAGCCTCCTAAGGGCTATTCATGCCCTTTGTTTTAAAAAAATGGGCCCTTTTTGTGAAAAACGGGCTGTTTTTAGGAGGTTTGTAGAGTGCAAAAACTTTTTTAAAAGTTTGCCTCTAGGTGTTTCATGTCTGATAAGAATCCAAACAATGAAGATTTGTGCAAATGTGGGGCCTTTCAGTGATGTAGACCTTTTGAAAGCCACGTCTGACTTTCCATGTGCAAATTCAAATGTGAAATATCACAAGTCAACATTACAGCCACAGATGAGTGAAGATCAGCATCAGTTCCTGCAGCAGATTTGATCAACTAACTCTGTGCAATGACAAATTAATTAGGAGAGAATATAATTCAACGTGAACAATCCGGGTGTGATTATTGTGGAACATGAATTATGTATTGAGTTCGTACTTAGTGGATAAAAAGGTAAAGGTAAAAGTTCCCCTTGCACATATGCGCTAGTCGTTCCCAACTCTAGGGGGTGATACTCAACTCCATTTCAAAGGCAAAGAGCCAACGCTGTCCAAAGACGTCTCCATGGTCATGTGGCTGGCATGACTAATTGCCAAAGGCGCACGGAACGCTGTTCCCTTCCCACCAGAGGTGGTTCTTATTTTTCTACTTGCATTTTTACATGCTTTTAAACTGCCAGGTTGGCAGAAGCTGGGACAAGTCATGGGAGCTCACCAATCAAGGAGAGAAGCAACTTAGAACTGAGAAGAAACTTCCTGACAGAACAATGAATCAGTGGAACGACTTGCCTCCAGAAGGTGTGAATGCTCCATCACAGGAGATTTTTAAGAAGAGATTGGACAATCATTGGTCTAACATGGTGTAGGCCTTCCTGCTTGAGCAGGGGGTAGAACAGAAGACCTCCAAGGTCCTTTCCAACACTGTTATTCTGAGATGGGTGGCCAAGAAGTATAAAGTATCAATAAATTTAAAAAAAAACATGCATCATAGATGCCCTTACCATTGACAGATTCTAACTTTCTGTTGGGATAATGATTTGATTCTACTGCTTCCTTTACTGAAATCATTCCTCCAGATTGCCTCTTACAGTTACCATATTTTTCAGAGTATAAGATATGGCCTGTTTTTTGCTCATTTTTGCCCTCCCCTGCCCCCAGGAGCACTCTGGAAGCCTCCTAAAGACTGTGCACAGCCTTTTTTTGCAAAGGGGTAGGGGTTTCAGGAGGCCAAAAATGCTGTATTCAGTATATAAGACGCACCCAGATTTTCATCCTCTTTTTTTTGAGGGAAAAAGGTGCATCTTATACTCTGAAAAATACGGTAATTTAAGACTGCGGACGGATCTCCTATACTACAGGTAGTCTTCAACCTATGACCACAGCTGAGCCCCAAATGTTTGGTCAAGTGAGACAGTTGTTCAGTGAATTTCCCCCCATTTTACAACCTTTCTTGCCACAGTTGTTAAGTGAATCACTGCAGTTCATAAGTTAGTAAGCCGGTTGTTAAGTGAATCTGGGTTCCCCCTTGACTTGGCTTGTCAGAAGGTGGCAAATGGGGATTGTAACTTTGACCGGTCACTAAATGAACTGTTCTGAGGACTAGCTGTGTTATTTTCCAAATTTTAATCCCCTTGCTTAACCAAA